>NW_027212753.1:785000-787500 GCF_042242935.1 Bactrocera oleae | reverse complement strand
ATGAAAATTTATTACTTCATAGACTTTATATATTTACTACTTATATGAAAATTTATTACTTCATAGACTTTATACAATTAATACTTATATGAAAATTTATTACTTCATAGACTTTATACAATTAATACTTATATGAAAATTTATTACTTCATAGACTTTATACAATTAATACTTATATGAAAATTTATTACTTCATAGACTTTATACAATTAATACTTATATGAAAATTTATTACTTCATAGACTTTATACATTTAATACTTATATGAAAATTCATTACTTCATAGACTTTATATTTTTTATACTTATATAAAAATTTATTACTTCATAGACTTTATATTTTACTTCATAGACTTTATACATTTAATACTTATATGAAAATTTATTACTTCATAGATTTTATATATTTACTACTTATATGAAAATTTATTACTTCATAGACTTTATACAATTAATACTTATATGAAAATTTATTACTTCATAGACTTTATACAATTAATACTTATATGAAAATTTATTACTTCATAGACTTTATACAATTAATACTTATATGAAAATTTATTACTTCATAGACTTTATACATTTAATACTTATATGAAAATTCATTACTTCATAGACTTTATATTTTTTATACTTATATAAAAATTTATTACTTCATAGACTTTATATTTTACTTCATAGACTTTATACATTTAATACTTATATGAAAATTTATTACTTCATAGACTTTATATATTTACTACTTATATGAAAATTTATTACTTCATAGACTTTATACATTTAGTACTTATATGAAAATTTATTACTTCATAGACTTTATACAATTAATACTTATATGAAAATTTATTACTTCATAGACTTTATACAATAAATACTTATATGAAAATTTATTACTTCATAGACTTTATACAATTAATACTTATATGAAAATTTATTACTTCATAGACTTTATATATTTACTACTTATATGAAAATTTATTACTTCATAGACTTTATACATTTAGTACTTATATGAAAATTTATTACTTCATAGACTTTATACAATTAATACTTATATGAAAATTTATTACTTCATAGACTTTATACAATTAATACTTATATGAAAATTTATTACTTCATAGACTTTATACAATTAATACTTATATGAAAATTTATTACTTCATAGACTTTATACATTTAATACTTATATGAAAATTTATTACTTCATAGATTTTATACAATTAATACTTATATGAAAATTCATTACTTCATAGACTTTATATTTTTTATACTTATATAAAAATTTATTACTTCATAGACTTTATATTTTACTTCATAGACTTTATACATTTAATACTTATATGAAAATTTATTACTTCATAGACTTTATATATTTACTACTTATATGAAAATTTATTACTTCATAGATTTTATACATTTAGTACTTATATGAAAATTTATTACTTCATAGACTTTATACAATTAATATTTATATGAAAATTTATTACTTCATAGACTTTATACAATTAATACTTATATGAAAATTTATTACTTCATAGACTTTATACAATTAATACTTATATGAAAATTTATTACTTCATAGACTTTATACAATTAATACTTATATGAAAATTTATTACTTCATAGACTTTATATATTTACTACTTATATGAAAATTTATTACTTCATAGACTTTATACATTTAGTACTTATATGAAAATTTATTACTTCATAGACTTTATGCAATTAATACTTATATGAAAATTTATTACTTCATAGACTTTATATATTTACTACTTATATGAAAATTTATTACTTCATAGACTTTATACATTTAGTACTTATATGAAAATTTATTACTTCATAGACTTTATACAATTAATACTTATATGAAAATTTATTACTTCATAGACTTTATACAATTAATACTTATATGAAAATTTATTACTTCATAGACTTTATACAATTAATACTTATATGAAAATTTATTACTTCATAGACTTTATACAATTAATACTTATATGAAAATTTATTACTTCATAGACTTTATATATTTACTACTTATATGAAAATTTATTACTTCATAGACTTTATATTTTACTTCATAGACTTTATACATTTAATACTCATATGAAAATTTATTACTTCATAGACTTTATACAATTAATACTTATATGAAAATTCATTACTTCATAGACTTTATATTTTTTATACTTATATAAAAATTTATTACTTCATAGACTTTATATTTTACTTCATAGACTTTATACATTTAATACTTATATGAAAATTTATTACTTCATAGACTTTATACAATTAATACTTATATGAAAATTTATTACTTCATAGACTTTATACAATTAATACTTATATGAAAATTTATTACTTCATAGACTTTATACAATTAATACTTATATGAAAATTTATTACTTCATAGACTTTATATATTTACTACTTATATGAAAATTTATTACTTCATAGACTTTATACATTTAGTACTTATATGAAAATTTATTACTTCA
>NW_027212753.1:762500-780000 GCF_042242935.1 Bactrocera oleae | reverse complement strand
AAGCCACAAACAAGCCACGATATATGGTGCGAACAGCACGGCGTCCAAGGCCCCAATCACTCCTCAAAATGCGTCGCACTTTGCCAACAATTGCCTGCAGCCGCTCACCCACACGCACCAAATGTGGGGTGAAACACATTCTTTCTCCTATAGTCAACCCCAGGTATTTAACTTCCTTCACATACCTGATGTTGACCCCATTCACCTTGACAATCGGTGGACGAACCGGCGACAATCTGCCCTTAAGCAGCATTGTAACCGTTTTGTCCACCGATATGTCAACCCCCACATCTAAACCCCAGCTATTTACAATTTCTAAAAATTGTCCCCCGACCGTTCTAACTCAGACCGCGATCGACCCTCAACGAGAAGAAGAAGGTCGTCCGCATACGCACAACATTTACAGAGGGGCTCGAGCTGTCCAAGCAGAGAGTCCATCATAAGGTTCCAAATATATGGACCGCAGATGGATCCCTGCGGGCAGCCACGAACCACTCCAATTTCAACACTTCCATTCATACTTACTAGAGAAGCTTTTCTCTCCGAAAAGTAACTCCGCCAAAGAGTAATTTCCGGACAGCCAAGCTCCTCCAGCCGCTGCAAAACTCTATCCCACCTTAAATAATCAAACGCTCCCTTGAAGTCAACAAATATGCCAAGGACATATTTGTTGACATTCTCCTTAACAACACTCTGAACATAAAACCAAGCATCTTCTGTACTGCGTCCTTCCCTGAACCCATACTGCCTATCCGACCATATACCCCGCGTTAGCTCCTGAAGCCGTTCCACCATAACTCTTTCCAATACTTTTCCAAGTACTGGAAGAAGACTGATGCCCCGATAAGAGCGAGGATCACTCCTGATCTTATCAGGAGACTTCAGGAGAGGTACAACCCTAGCAATTTTCCACTCGCGTGGAAAATAACCCTCCCACACGCACTTATCATAAATGGCCTCCAAGTATTCCGGAATGAACTTCCACAAGCTTTTACACATCTCTCCGTTCAAACCATCAAAACCTGGGGACCGTTTAGACCTGACCAGGCCAAAGGCATACCCCAACTCCCCATCATCTAATGGAGGGACAGGTACCTCCTGTGCTTGGGGTACCTGAACCTCCGCCCTGGGAAAGAACGCACCTAATAGAACCCCCGCACACTCTCTCCACGTAGATAACACAGTGCCACCTACGCAAAGAGAGGTGATATCATCTCTCTTACGACCCCTGCAGATCTTATAGATCTGACCCCAGGGGTCATCCCTATTTTCACTAACAAAATTTCTCCATTCATATTCTTTAACCCTAACTAACATATCTTTATATTCCCTAATTTCACAACAAAAATCATACCTAACCTGAGCTAACCTGTCTGAATTGGACCGTCGAGCGCGTTGAAACTTTCGCCTCAATCGCCTGACAGTCCTCCTCTTCAAGGTTAACTCACGCGTCCACCATTTTATTTTCCTAAGCTTAAAACTTTCACACTTCTTAAGTTCCCTATCATTAACAACCCACAATATCTCATAAAGACGAGCAATCTGCTCATCAACCCCCAAGCCCTCAAACTCACTAAGCGGTATTTCCAATACCGCTTCCCTAACACACCGTCCATATTGGTTCAAGTCAATACCAGAGGTACGCCATCGCCGCAACGGACTTACGAACTGTAAAGGGGGGGACTGAGAAGAAACCATAATTTGAATCAAATTATGATCACTCAATCCCCACCCTCCCTTAATTTCCCACCCAACACGAAACACTCTATTTGCTGCCTCGTTCATCAAAGTCACGTCAATGTCACTGACACCCCTAGGCCCATCAAAAGTATACCACTCGCTCGGCTCGTTTAGAATGTGAAGGTTTTTACCCACCACCCATTCACTTAATACCACTCCACGACTGTGGCTTTGATATCCAGACGAATGCCGGGATACCTTACTAAACCACATCGAAGACGTAGCATTCGCGTCCAAGCCAAGTATAAGAGGACTACCACTCGCAAGTAGTAGTACCTTATCCATATAACTCAGATAAGGCTCTAAGGGCTCACCAAATTTACAATAGATACTAGCAACAAGTATTCTACCAAACCCCCCCTCTACAGAAACACATACACCCAGTTGTGAGGAATCCACAACTACACAATCATAGTTGGGATCACTCACAACAATTGCAGCATTAGCCCTAACGTCCAAAAAGACCCTGAAACCACCCGGAAAACCTCGAACCACACCATTGGTGGCGTAGGGCTCCTGGAGTAAGGCAATGCCGCACCCCCCCTCAGTCATATACCCCCCCAACTCGCACATTACGGCATACGACCCCTGACAGTTTAACTGAATAATCCCCCCCATCAGTGTCTGGCGAGGGCGCGCTCAACAATCCCACAATATATCGGGCAGACAGCCGACATCATAAAATGCCCAGCTGGCCTACCCTTGAATGCACAGTTACGGCAATGGATTGCATTGACGCAACTGGCAGCTCTGTGGCCTTCCTGACCGCACCTCCGGCAGACATCTGATTTGGCCCTACACTCAGCGACCCTATGACCAAAACCCATACACCGGAAGCAGCCAGCAATGGGGTTATCCGGTCGCACCCGGAAGGAGAACCACTTGATGTAGCACCTACCTGCCTCCAAGAGGGCGGACATCATTTTGTCCGTACCCTCAAGAACAACATTAGTGCTACCATCAGGAGCCACCTTCCAGGGACGACTGACCATCCTTACTTCCGACTTCTGGGACGCCGAGCTAAATCCTGGAAGGTTCAACCGGAGAAGTTCTTCCATGAATTCCTCATGGGGGATCTCCGTGTAAACCCCCTGAACCACAACCCGAGGACCCAACTTCCGGTTGACACTCACGTCTAACCCCACCTCCCCAAACTTTGCGTTAGTCGCCACTTTTTCCCTCTCAGAAACAGAAGGTGTGCGGATCACCGCTCCACCACCCTTGATAGGCTTCACCTCATGGATCCTCACACCGAGTGAAGGACCCACCTCCTTAACTACCTTTCTAATTACTTCCTTAGAGGAAGTTGCAGGCCCCTTGCTCCTGACCACAACAGACCAGGTTTCAACAGGCTTCGGCGCCACCGGTGCAATCGCCTCCAGTACAGGTGCTGGGGGCGGAGGCATCGGTGCCGATGGAGCCGGCATTGACCTGCTCGGTGGCGAGGAGTGTCCCCCACAGCCTCCTCTAAGGGCATCAACTTGCCCGCGAAGATGGGCATTCTCGGTAATAACCGTCATTAGGAGTGCTTCGTATTTAGAAGCAAGCTCCATCAGCCCCTTCACGGTTTCCATCTCAAACTTTTTGTCTCCAAAGACCAACCCGCTTAGCTCCCCAGTAATCCTCTTAACAGCACCAACATGGCTTACCGCACTACCACAACCAGCAACAGCGCCCTTGGCTAATTCACGGTTGCCACCCTTACTATCCTTCTTATTCACCATGTTGGAACTAACACCTATTTTCTTTCCACCCTCATTAACACGCCCAACACCTTTTCCAGCCTTAACCTCACCACCTTTATCGACACTCATCTTAGCGTCACCCCCCTTCTTAACTGTGTCAGCAGTATCCCCTGTCTCACACGAACTACTGCTTTCACTGGAGTCAGTGAAGCGCACAAAGCCCCCCGATTTCGCCAAAGGTGGTGACCTCAACCTCACCTTTCTGCGCACCGGTGACCCATCAGTAGATGACACTGCACTATCCTCACCGGACGACGCCCCTACAACCATTTTTGCAGGCACAGACCCATCGCTCTCAGCAAGGGACTTAACCTTCCTCCTCCGTGGGGGAGGCATCTTCAACCTAGATCCCCTACCAGGCAGGCTGATCCGCCGGTAAAAAACACTGGCGCAGAAGCCCCTGTTCCGGAAAGATCAAACAGTCGCTAACCAGGCACGTGCGATTGAACGCACTGAAGAAGCTAACTCGCGCGTAAACCCGCTCAATAGCAGTTACCACCCAAACAGTCGATTATCGCGTTATCGCAGGGACACAACTCACACCTCCAGCCAAAGGCGTGGAAGAGGTCACTCAATTAACCGCCGGACAGAACAAAGTCCCCGTAACGGTTGCGAATCGACCGATGTGACGTTGTATCAATCGCACCGTGGGCTAAAAGTCAACCACTATGACCTTAATTCACCCTGGAGTCAGCGCCTCCAATACTAGGACAACCACTAACACCCTAGAAGCAAAACTGGCGAAATCCCCTAGAAAACAGCAGCAACTGAAAACCAGACACTCAACACAGCACTCCTGAATAGGCCACCCAAGCCAAAAACACCACCACGGCACAGTCACTGAGACTACGGACGGGCCCGCCTACAAAACCTAATCTACAAATCTAATCCAGAAAAAAAAAAAAAAAAAAAAAAAAAAAAAAAAAAAAAAAAAAAAAAAAAAAAAATTAAAGTACACACTCAACTAACCCTACACTCACCCACAAGCAGACGTTGTAATTGCCTGCCACGAAATTTCCAAAAAAAAGAAAAATTTTTTCCCAAAAACCACTTTTAATAAATCTACCTGCTACCTACAACCAAACAAATGCCCTAAGCAAGCGTTGAAAAGCAAAAGCCTGCTATCCCTAATAAAAAACTAATACCAGCTAGAGTGCTCGTATACACAATTACGTGAACACTGAAAACACCTGCTGTAACTAAAAATCTACTTGCAGTTAGCAGGCGTTGAAATCCTAATAAAAAGTCAAAGCCTACTAACGCGAAAAAATAACTAACATAAACAAGAGTGCTCGTATACACAATCTCGTGAATACAAGAAAAACACCTGCTGTAATTAAAAGTCTACTTGCAGTTAGCAGGCGTTGAAATTCCGATGAAATATCAAAGCCTACTTATGCAAATAAAAACTAACGCAAGCTAGAGTGCTCGTACACACAATCATATAACACGAAAAACACTTGTTTTATTTAAAAGCTACTCGATAAATTCACAATTTCTCAAACAAAAACTCGTAAATTCATATATATATACTTACATATATATATGGCAAAGCCCACTACGGCAATTTTGTGTGAGTTTTCGAAAAACCACTTCACACTACCAACACATATGCACGTATACACTCTCACTACACCGACTCTACACTGAAAAATTCACAAATACTCACACGACCGAATTAAAAATTCAAATTATGCGCTAGCACGTCTGCTCGCTATGAATGCCTACGAATGAATGAGTAGATAGGGACAACTTTCGTTGTAGATTTACGTGAGTACCTGCCGGCGACGGCCTTACCTCACGGTGTTCAAAACACAACGGATCAATACAATGCGTTGATCAGCGCCCCAAACAAAACGAGCTTATGCAAGTATTTATTTGGATACCAGTGGCAGTGTGTCTGGGTCCACACTACCATCTTGGTATGATTCGAGGCCGACCTAAAACCTCTTCCGTTTTCGGGTACGGCACCCAGTTACTTGTGTAACTTCTTTTTTCGAACTGAAAATTCAGTTCTTCCAGCATTTAGGTTTAAACCACAGCCACCACGATACTCCCCAAAGGGCCGAACCCAATGAGCAGATTGAACAGAAGTCCAAGGGCTTTCTGCTCCCCGTGGTACCGGAAAGTCTCCGGTCAGACTGCGTAGCCTAAACTACTGCCAGTTGAGCTCCCCATTACTCAAATGACTGGTGACATTTGTCGCTTGAACTTCAAATGTCTTTTTATTTGCTTTTTCATTTAAAGTGTTTCTAATATCAGTTCAAGCTGAGTATTATAGCACTATCACTCCATATACTATGCTGATATTACTGGGCAAAGAATATAATAACAGTCATAGTGCATATTGGCTTTTAGTCGCCTTTTACGACAGGCATGCCTTGCCGCGGGCATATTCTTTCCCCAAACCCGCAGGGGAAAGTAGATAGGGACAGAGGGAATCTCGTTAATCCATTCATGCGCGTCACTAATTAGATGACGAGGCATTTGGCTACCTTAAGAGAGTCATAGTTACTCCCGCCGTTTACCCGCGCTTACTTGAATTTCTTCACTTTGACATTCAGAGCACTGGGCAGAAATCACATTGTGTCAACACCCGTTAGGGCCATCTAAATGCTTTGTTTTAATTAGACAGTCGGATTCCCCAAGTCCGTGCCAGTTCTGAATTGATTGTTAATTGATAATCGTTATAATTTAAAAAGTATCTATACAATAATAAATCCTTTAGAAATTTTAGCAAGAAAGTTCCACAATTGGCTACGTAACTACTATCCGGGGAACAAGAATCGAAATTCTCTATTTACCCAGAACGAGTACATAAACCATGGTATTGCTTCCCAATCAAGCCCGACTATCTCAATCTTCAGAGCCAATCCTTATCCCGAAGTTACGGATCTAATTTGCCGACTTCCCTTACCTACATTATTCTATCGACTAGAGACTCTTCACCTTGGAGACCAGCTGCGGATATTGGTACGGCCTGTTGAGAAGTTTGCGTAACCCCACCATAAATTTTCAAGGTCCGAGGAGAAAATATCGACACAACAGTAAATGTCATGCTCTTCTAGTCCATCTACCATATCTCTCTTCGAAAGACTTCCATGGTAGTACGACTATAAAACAGAAAAGAAAACTCTTCCGATACCTCTCGACGGCTTCTTTATGGTCGTTCCTGTTGCCAGGATGAGCACAAGGCCCATTTTTAATAACAAACGGATACTCAACAGGTTACGGAATTGGAACCGTATTCCCTTTCGTTCAAAATTATTCAAGTGTTTAATTACTATGGAATAAAAATTCATTCATTTCATTTCATTAAAACTTGAAAATTTTCGGCTTTCGCCTTGAACTTAGGACCGACTAACTCGTGATCAACCACTGTTCACACGAAACCCTTCTCCACTTCAGTCCTCCAAGGTCTCATTCGATTATTTGCTACTACCACCAAGATCTGTACCAATAGCGGCTCCATGCAGGCTTACGCCAAACACTTCTAAGCACACCATTGTACCCTCCTACTCACTAAAGTTTCAAAATTTATAATCCAACCGAAATTGTATTATAAATCATGTACTTTAGCGGTAATGTATAGGTATACAACTTAAGCGCCATCCATTTTAAGGGCTAGTTGCTTCGGCAGGTGAGTTGTTACACACTCCTTAGCGGATTACGACTTCCATGTCCACCGTCCTGCTGTTTTAAGCAACCAACGCCTTTCATGGTATCTGCATGAGTTGTTAATTTAGGCACCGTAACATTACGTTTGGTTCATCCCACAGCGCCAGTTCTGCTTACCAAAAGTGGCCCACTGGGCACATTATATCATAACCTCAACCTTCATATCAAGAAAGGTGAGGTTCTTACCCATTTAAAGTTTGAGAATAGGTTAAGGTCGTTTCGACCCTAAGGCCTCTAATCATTCGCTTTACCAGATAAGATTATTTTACATAATTTTTAAATGCACCAGCTATCCTGAGGGAAACTTCGGAGGGAACCAGCTACTAGATGGTTCGATTGGTCTTTCGCCCCTATACTCAATTCTGACAATCGATTTGCACGTCAGAACTGTTCCGGTCTTCCATCAGGGTTTCCCCTGACTTCAACCTGATCAAGTATAGTTCACCATCTTTCGGGTCACAGCATATATGCTCAAGGTACGCTCCAGTTAGAGGTATAAATAATAATAAATTATCATTATACATAACTATATGGAACGCCCCGGGATTGAATTAATAATGTAATACATTAAAAATTAATCCCATTATTAATACAGTTAAGTTAATTTCGCCATTAGGTTTAATATAACCCAATGACTTGCACATATGTTAGACTCCTTGGTCCGTGTTTCAAGACGGGTCCCGAAGGTATCCTGAATCTTTCGCATTGTTAATCATATAAATGCATACAATTAATATTAAAATCAATGATAATAATATTATTGTAAAATTCAAAAGAATTTTAGCATTATATATAATAAAATCTATCAACACTTTATCAAATCATCAGTAATTATTCTATGTTAATAAGCTAAAAGCAAATTAATTTGAATAAACTTAAAAACCAATGATCTTTTGATAAATATTTTATTATGTTAATAGATTACAATGTCCTTATATGAAAAAAATGCACACTATTACTATAATATTTAAAATTAAATACTACAGTTATAATGATGAATTTTTCATAATGGATATTCAGGTTCATCGGGCTTAACCTCTAAGCAGTTTCACGTACTATTTAACTCTCTATTCAGAGTTCTTTTCAACTTTCCCTCACGGTACTTGTTTACTATCGGTCTCATGGTTATATTTAGTTTTAGATGGAGTTTACCACCCACTTAGTGCTGCACTATCAAGCAACACGACTCTTTGGAAATATCTTTCTAGTAATCATTAACGTTATACGGGCCTGGCACCCTCTATGGGTAAATGGCCTCATTTAAGAAGGACTTAAATCGTTAATTTCTCATACTAGATATTAAGATATTCCATACACTGCATCTCACATTTGCCATATAGACAAAGTGACTTAGTGCTGAACTATTTTCTTTTCGCTCGCCGCTACTAAGAAAATCCTTGTTAGTTTCTTTTCCTCCCCTCATTAATATGCTTAAATTCAGGGGGTAGTCCCATATGAGTTGAGGTTGTATAAAATATATTTTAGATTGATTTGTTTATTTTTATTTAATTTTTTTGCTATTTGCTATTTTAAAGAAATATATTTTTATATCTTGATTACTCAATATTATTCAATCTTTTCATCCCTTTTTAAAATTCATAATATAATAATTAATAAAATTAACAACATTATTCCTCCACATATCATATATTTTTTTTATTATAAATTTTTCTCAATACAATAGAGTGAATTAATTCTAGAATAAAAATTTATTTTATGCTAGACATTCCTCTTATGTATTATTTAATATAATTTAAATAATGTTGAAAATTTTTTCTTTTATGGGAATACTAAGATTCTCATTTATCATAAATTTTCGTTCAAATATGAGGTATTCAAGAATATATTTTCTATATTTCTTTTTATGCTATTAATATTATGGATTGAAAAATACAATCCAATAATATGCCATATGCTTAAATTCTATTAATTGACTAAAAGAATAAGCAACTAATTTAGCATAGTCTTACAACCCTCAACCATATGTAGTCCAAGCAGCACTTTAAAATTAATTAAAGTACATAACAGCATGGACCGCAATATGCGTTCAAAATGTCGATGTTCATGTGTCCTGCAGTTCACACGATGACGCACAGTTTGCTGCGTTCTTCATCGACCCATGAGCCGAGTGATCCACCGCTTAGAGTGATAATTTTTTTGTATTTTTTTAATTCAAAGTCAAAGAATTTTAATTTATTGAAAGTATTAATAATTAATCAATAATAAATTTTTAATACATAAGTTTAAAACATCTTTCAATAAATTGTAATTTTAAACCCAAACATTTGCAGCTGCGCATGTCTTAGGTCAACAAAAACAGTAATACCTTTTATATATTATTTTCTTCTCTATTTGTGCGTTTTCTTTTTTTAAATTTTTCAACATGTTTTTAATCACAAATAGAAAATACCATAAAAAAAAGGTATTACACACGTTAATGTGAACAAGTTAACTTATCATTTATAATATTTTATATAAATATCACAATTAAATATTATTTTCTATATAAATAATAAGTACAGCTATATGTTTAAAGGTTTTTTTATTGCGTTCAAATACAATGTATGCGAAGTTCACAATATAATATATATTGTCATAATGCATTACAAGGAGTTAAAAAAAAAAAAAAAAACAGAAAAACATTCAAAACATTGTATAATTCAAAACATTTTGAATGAAAAGAACAAAAAGAAAACTTTTTTTTCTTTTTTATTCTTTTTTTTTATTTTGTTTTTATATAATTATTTTTTTTTCTTTTCGGATAGGAACACAATAATGATCCTTCCGCAGGTTCACCTACGGAAACCTTGTTACGACTTTTACTTCCTCTAAATAATCAAGTTCGGTCAACTTTTGCGAAACAACCGTGAAACACAAGGCGTCACAGTGATCACGTCCGGAGACCTCACTAAATAATTCAATCGGTAGTAGCGACGGGCGGTGTGTACAAAGGGCAGGGACGTAATCAATGCGAGTTAATGACTCACACTTACTGGGAATTCCAAGTTCATGTGAACAGTTTCAGTTCACAATCCCAAGCATGAAAGTGGTTCAGCGGTTTACCCGGACCTCTCGGTCTAGGAAATACACGTTGATACTTTCATTGTAGCGCGCGTGCAGCCCAGGACATCTAAGGGCATCACAGACCTGTTATTGCTCAATCTCGTTACTGCTAGACGCAATTTGTCCATTTAAGAAGCTAGTGTCCTTATAATGGGACAAACCAACAGGTACGACTCCACTTATATAAACACATTCAAACACTTGTACATTCAAGATGAACGCATGAATGAAGGCTATATAAGCTTCAACACCATAATCCTGAAAGCATCTATTTAATATATTTGAGTCTCGTTCGTTATCGGAATTAACCAGACAAATCACTCCACGAACTAAGAACGGCCATGCACCACCACCCATAGATTCGAGAAAGAGCTATCAATCTGTCTTACACGCTTATGTTCGGACCTGGTAAGTTTTCCCGTGTTGAGTCAAATTAAGCCGCAGGCTCCACTCCTGGTGGTGCCCTTCCGTCAATTCCTTTAAGTTTCAGCTTTGCAACCATACTTCCCCCGGAGCCCAAAAGCTTTGGTTTCCCGGGAAGCGACTGAGAGAGCCATAGGAGTAGCTACACCCAATTGCTAGCTGGCATCCTTTATGGTTAGAACTAGGGCGGTATCTGATCGCCTTCGAACCTCTAACTTTCGTTCTTGATTAATGAAAACATCTTTGGCAAATGCTTTCGCTTAAGTTAGTCTTACGACGGTCCAAGAATTTCACCTCTCGCGTCGTAATACTAATGCCCCCAAACTGCTTCTATTAATCATTACCTCTTGATCTAAAAACCAATGAAAGTAGAACAGAGGTCTTATTTCATTATTCCATGCACAAAATATTCAGGCATTTGGAGCCTGCTTTAAGCACTCTAATTTGTTCAAAGTAATTGTACCGGCCCACAACAACACTCGATGAAGAGCACTGAAGCAGGTTTAAATAGGAGGAATATATAAAAAATACATTGTATTAATTATATATAAGAACTCCACCGGTAATACGCTTACATACATAAGGTAATGTACATACCACAATTATAGTTGTACTACCCGTATGAAGCACAAATTCAACTACGAACGTTTTAACCGCAACAACTTTAATATACGCTATTGGAGCTGGAATTACCGCGGCTGCTGGCACCAGACTTGCCCTCCAATAGGTCCTTGTTAAAGGATTTAAAGTGTACTCATTCCAATTACAGGGCCTCGGATATGAGTCCTGTATTGTTATTTTTCGTCACTACCTCCCCGAACTGGGAGTGGGTAATTTACGCGCCTGCTGCCTTCCTTAGATGTGGTAGCCGTTTCTCAGGCTCCCTCTCCGGAATCGAACCCTGATTCCCCGTTACCCGTTGCAACCATGGTAGTCCTAGATACTACCATCAAAAGTTGATAGGGCAGACATTTGAAAGATCTGTCGTCGGTACGAGACCATACGATCTGCAAGTTATCTAGAGTTCAACCAATATAACGATCGAATAATCGCTTGGTTTTAGCCTAATAAAAGCACACGTTCCAAAAGGTCCGTGTTTATTTTGCATGTATTAGCTCTAGAATTACCACAGTTATCCAAGTAACTGTTAACGATCTATGGAACCATAACTGATATAATGAGCCTTTTGCGGTTTCACTTTTAATTTGTTTGTACTTAGACATGCATGGCTTAATCTTTGAGACAAGCATATAACTACTGGCAGGATCAACCAGAATAATATATATTTCTTTTTTATATAATATTTTTTATATTATATAAAAGTTTAAAATGATATTTTCTTATTTGAAAATTATACACAAATACACAAAACATAAAAACATTTACAATATACACAACAATTTTTCTATGTTTCTTTCTTTATTATATTTTTTTTCATTATATTTCATTTCTATTGTGTGATTTTGTAATGGATTTTTTTAATTTTTGTTTTGGTATCGTGAAAAGAATTTTCGTTCTCTATACATATTATTATTTAATTATTATGTAAGAACGATATTTCTTCTTATATTGGCAAAATTTTCAAATAATATCATTCTATACATTTTACTTTATTTCAATGCATATAGTAATATATATACCTTTTTTTAAGAGTATATACATTTTTTTCTTGATTTGAAATTAATAATTTCAAATTCTATTATATTTATTTCAATAATAAATATATGATAAAAAGTATTTTCGGGTGCAACACATTAATATTTTATTTTATTTAAAAACCATCCTTTTACACATATATTTTATGAGTAAATATTAGAATAGCTCACAAATAAAACTAAAATATTGTTTAATATTTATTTCTACAATATGTTAGTATAGAATAATAGATTTTTTATGTTTTTGTATAAAACAAAATCTATTTCTATTTAAACTAACTGTAGGAAACCAGGAATAAAAAACGCTCATTATATACAATATGTTAGTACAGAATATAGAGTTTTGTATAAAACAAAATCTATTTCTATTTAAACTAACTGTATAAAAACCAGGAATAAAAAACGCTCATTATATACAATATGTTAGTACAGAATATAGAGTTTTGTATAAAACAAAATCTATTTCTATTTAAACTAACTGTATAAAAACCAGGAATAAAAAACGCTCATTATATACAATATGTTAGTACAGAATATAGAGTTTTGTATAAAACAAAATCTATTTCTATTTAAACTAACTGTATAAAAACCAGGAATAAAAAGGCACACAAAATCAACTTTCATTTTCATATTTACTTAAAAATACATATAAAGTAAAAAATATTTCCATATAAATACTAAGTAAATAAAGTCATACAAGTATGAAAATTTTCATACAAGTACTAAATACATAAATCATATAAGTATAGTAATATTCATACTTATAAGTATTTAAAAACAATTTCTTACTAATAAACTAACATAAGGAATTCAAATATATAAAAGTATAATACATTTCCTAGCAGTAAAAAATTTTCATATAAGTACTAAATGTATAAAGTCTATGAAGTAATAAATTTTCATATAAGTACTATTTCAGTATATGTCAATTTGAGCAGATTTGTGCAAATTTGTTATAAATGTTCTCTCCCATGTTGACGTTACCAACCCGAAAATATATGGAAAAATTCTTTTAACCTATTTAAAATTTAAAAACTCATATATACGTGGGTAATTTATATCATTTTCAAATATCGTCATGGTCATAATACAACTAATAACATCAAAAGTATTTTTACAATCGATTTTTTTTTTAAATTTTTAACTTGTATGACTTCATATTTAATACTTATATGAAAATTTATTACTTCATAGACTTTATACATTTAATACTTATATGAAAATTTATTACTTCATAGACTTTATACATTTAATACTTATATGAAAATTCATTACTTCATAGACTTTATATTTTTTATACTTATATAAAAATTTATTACTTCATAGACTTTATATTTTACTTCATAGACTTTATACATTTAATACTCATATGAAAATTTATTACTTCATAGACTTTATATATTTACTACTTATATGAAAATTTATTACTTCATAGACTTTATACAATTAATACTTATATGAAAATTTATTACTTCATAGACTTTATACAATTAATACTTATATGAAAATTTATTACTTCATAGACTTTATACAATTAATACTTATATGAAAATTTATTACTTCATAGACTTTATACAATTAATACTTATATGAAAATTTATTACTTCATAGACTTTATACATTTAATACTTATATGAAAATTCATTACTTCATAGACTTTATATTTTTTATACTTATATAAAAATTTATTACTTCATAGACTTTATATTTTACTTCATAGACTTTATACATTTAATACTTATATGAAAATTTATTACTTCATAGATTTTATATATTTACTACTTATATGAAAATTTATTACTTCATAGACTTTATACAATTAATACTTATATGAAAATTTATTACTTCATAGACTTTATACAATTAATACTTATATGAAAATTTATTACTTCATAGACTTTATACAATTAATACTTATATGAAAATTTATTACTTCATAGACTTTATACATTTAATACTTATATGAAAATTCATTACTTCATAGACTTTATATTTTTTATACTTATATAAAAATTTATTACTTCATAGACTTTATATTTTACTTCATAGACTTTATACATTTAATACTTATATGAAAATTTATTACTTCATAGACTTTATATATTTACTACTTATATGAAAATTTATTACTTCATAGACTTTATACATTTAGTACTTATATGAAAATTTATTACTTCATAGACTTTATACAATTAATACTTATATGAAAATTTATTACTTCATAGACTTTATACAATTAATACTTATATGAAAATTTATTACTTCATAGACTTTATACAATTAATACTTATATGAAAATTTATTACTTCATAGACTTTATATATTTACTACTTATATGAAAATTTATTACTTCATAGACTTTATACATTTAGTACTTATATGAAAATTTATTACTTCATAGACTTTATACAATTAATACTTATATGAAAATTTATTACTTCATAGACTTTATACAATTAATACTTATATGAAAATTTATTACTTCATAGACTTTATACAATTAATACTTATATGAAAATTTATTACTTCATAGACTTTATACATTTAATACTTATATGAAAATTTATTACTTCAT
The DNA here is from genome assembly GCF_042242935.1 of Bactrocera oleae. NCBI lineage: Eukaryota > Metazoa > Arthropoda > Insecta > Diptera > Tephritidae > Bactrocera > Bactrocera oleae. The sequence continues at coordinate 765,121 of NW_027212753.1, read as the reverse complement.
AGACTTTATACAATTAATACTTATATGAAAATTCATTACTTCATAGACTTTATATTTTTTATACTTATATAAAAATTTATTACTTCATAGACTTTATATTTTACTTCATAGACTTTATACATTTAATACTTATATGAAAATTTATTACTTCATAGACTTTATATATTTACTACTTATATGAAAATTTATTACTTCATAGATTTTATACATTTAGTACTTATATGAAAATTTATTACTTCATAGACTTTATACAATTAATATTTATATGAAAATTTATTACTTCATAGACTTTATACAATTAATACTTATATGAAAATTTATTACTTCATAGACTTTATACAATTAATACTTATATGAAAATTTATTACTTCATAGACTTTATACAATTAATACTTATATGAAAATTTATTACTTCATAGACTTTATATATTTACTACTTATATGAAAATTTATTACTTCATAGACTTTATACATTTAGTACTTATATGAAAATTTATTACTTCATAGACTTTATGCAATTAATACTTATATGAAAATTTATTACTTCATAGACTTTATATATTTACTACTTATATGAAAATTTATTACTTCATAGACTTTATACATTTAGTACTTATATGAAAATTTATTACTTCATAGACTTTATACAATTAATACTTATATGAAAATTTATTACTTCATAGACTTTATACAATTAATACTTATATGAAAATTTATTACTTCATAGACTTTATACAATTAATACTTATATGAAAATTTATTACTTCATAGACTTTATACAATTAATACTTATATGAAAATTTATTACTTCATAGACTTTATATATTTACTACTTATATGAAAATTTATTACTTCATAGACTTTATATTTTACTTCATAGACTTTATACATTTAATACTCATATGAAAATTTATTACTTCATAGACTTTATACAATTAATACTTATATGAAAATTCATTACTTCATAGACTTTATATTTTTTATACTTATATAAAAATTTATTACTTCATAGACTTTATATTTTACTTCATAGACTTTATACATTTAATACTTATATGAAAATTTATTACTTCATAGACTTTATACAATTAATACTTATATGAAAATTTATTACTTCATAGACTTTATACAATTAATACTTATATGAAAATTTATTACTTCATAGACTTTATATATTTACTACTTATATGAAAATTTATTACTTCATAGACTTTATACATTTAGTACTTATATGAAAATTTATTACTTCATAGACTTTATGCAATTAATACTTATATGAAAATTTATTACTTCATAGACTTTATATATTTACTACTTATATGAAAATTTATTACTTCATAGACTTTATACATTTAGTACTTATATGAAAATTTATTACTTCATAGACTTTATACAATTAATACTTATATGAAAATTTATTACTTCATAGACTTTATACAGTTAATACTTATATGAAAATTTATTACTTCATAGACTTTATACAATTAATACTTATATGAAAATTTATTACTTCATAGACTTTATATATTTACTACTTATATGAAAATTTATTACTTCATAGACTTTATACATTTAATACTTATATGAAAATTCACTACTTCATAGACTTTATGCAATTAATACTTATATGAAAATTTATTACTTCATAGACTTTATATATTTACTACTTATATGAAAATTTATTACTTCATAGACTTTATACATTTAGTACTTATATGAAAATTTATTACTTCATAGACTTTATACAATTAATACTTATATGAAAATTTATTACTTCATAGACTTTATACAATTAATACTTATATGAAAATTTATTACTTCATAGACTTTATACAATTAATACTTATATGAAAATTTATTACTTCATAGACTTTATATATTTACTACTTATATGAAAATTTATTACTTCATAGACTTTATACATTTAGTACTTATATGAAAATTTATTACTTCATAGACTTTATGCAATTAATACTTATATGAAAATTTATTACTTCATAGACTTTATATATTTACTACTTATATGAAAATTTATTACTTCATAGACTTTATACATTTAATACTTATATGAAAATTCACTACTTCTTCATTTAATATTGCAAGCAAAGTATTTTGGTTAACATTTTTATTTTCATGTTATTAAAACACTTGATATACTATTATACCATATTGTATAATATGATTTTAATTCAATTACTTTATTACTTTGGTATATTAAATGATAGTCGTTTGATAACAATCCCAACATTTACCTTATTTTCAATAAATATTGAAAACAAAGTTTTATGCGTTCAAATTTTTATTTTCATGTTATGATTCTCTCAAACACTCATTAATATACCATATTGTATAATATGCTTTTATTTCAATTACTTTATTACTTTTGGTATATTAAATGATAGTCGTTTGATAACAATCCCAACACTTACCTTATTTTCAATAAATATTGAAAACAAAGTTTTATACGTTCAAATTTTTATTTTCATGTTATGATTCTCTCAAACACTCATTAATATACCATATTGTATAATATGCTTTAATTTCAATTACTTTATTACTTTTGGTATATTAAATGATAGTCGTTTGATAACAATCCCAACACTTACCTTATTTTCAATAAA
>NW_027212753.1:742500-757500 GCF_042242935.1 Bactrocera oleae | reverse complement strand
GTCAGAATCGGACCGTCGAGCGCGTTGAAACTTTCGCCTCAATCGCCTGACAGTCCTCCTCTTCAAGGTTAACTCACGCGTCCACCACTTAATTTTCCTAACGATAAAACTTTCACACTTTCTAAGTACCCTATCATTAACCCCCCACACTTCCTCATAAAGACGAGCAACCTGCTCATCAACCCCCAAATCCTCAAACGCTCTAAGCGGTATACCCAATACCGCTTCCCTGACAGATCGTCCATATTGGTTCCAGTCGATACCAGAGGTACGCCATCGCCGCAATGGACTCTCATACAGCGAGGGAGGGGATTTGGGAGTAACCATAATTTGGATCAAATTATGATCACTCAATCCCCACCCTCCCTTAACCTCCCATCTAGCTACGAACGCCCTATCTGCTGCCTGATTCATAAGCGTCACGTCAATGTCACTCACGCCCCCAGGCCCATCAAACGTGTACCATTCACTCGGCTCATTCACAATGTGGAGGTTTTTAGCCACCACCCATTCACTTAATGCCTCGCCTCGACTGTGGCTTTGATATCCAGACGAATGCCGGGATACCTTACTAAACCACATCGAAGACGAGGCATTCGCATCCAGCCCTAGGATAAATGGGCTACTACTCGCAAGTAGTAGTAGCTTATCCATGTAGCCCAGGTAGGGCTCTAGGGGCTCGCTAAATTTGCAGTACAAACTAGCTACAATCAGCCTACCGAACTCCCCCTCTATCGCGACACATACACCCAGTTGTGAGGAATCCACAACTACACAATCGTAGTTGGGATCACTCACAACAATTGCAGCATTAGCCCCAAGGTCCGTGAAGACCTTGAAACTACCAGGAAGACCCCGAACCACACCATTGGTGGCGTAGGGCTCCTGGAGTAAGGCAATGCCGCACCTCCCCTCAGCCATACACCCCCCCAATTCACACATTACGGCATACGCCCCCTGGCAGTTTAACTGTATAATCCCCCCCATCAGTGTCTGGCGAGGGCGCGCTCAACAATGCCACAGTATATCGGGCAGACAGCGGACATCATAAGATGCCCAGCTGGTCTACCCTTGAATGCGCAGTTGCGGCAATGGAGTGCATTGACGCAACTGGCAGCTCTGTGGCCTTCCTGACCGCACCTCCGGCAGACATCTGATTTGGCCCTACACACAGCCACCCTATGGTCGAAACTCATACACCGGAAGCAGCCAGCAACGGGGCTATCCGGTCGCACCCGGAAGGAGAACCACTTTATGTAGCACCTACCAGCCTCCAAGAGGGCGGACATCATTTTGTCCGTACCCTCAAGGACGACATTGGTGCTACCATCAGGGGCCACCTTCCAGGGACGACTGACCATCCTCACATCTGACCTCTGGGACGCCGGGCTGAAATCCTGAAGGTTCAGCCGGAGTAACTCTTCCATGAACTCATCATGGGAGATCTCCGTGTGAACCCCCTGGACTACAACCCGAGGACCCAACTTCCGGTTGACAGTCACGTCCAACCCCACCTCCCCGAATTTCGCGTTCATCGCAACTTTCTCCCTCTCTAAAACAGAGGGAGTGCGGATAACCGCCCCACCACCCTTAATTGGCCTAACCTCGTGGATCCTTACCCCCAGGGAAGGACCCACCTCCTTAACTACTTTTTTAATCACTTCCTCAGAGGAAGCTGCAGGCCCCTTACTCCTAACCACAACGGACCAGGTCTCAACAGGCCTCTGCGCCACCGGTGCAATCGCCTCCAGTACAGGTGCTGGGGGCGGAGGCATCGGTGCCGATGGAGCCGGCATTGACCTGCTCGGTGGCGAGGAGTGTCCTCCACAGCCTCCTCTAAGGGCGTCAACTTGACCACGAAGATGGGCATTCTCGGTTACTACCGTCATCAGAAGTGCCTCGTATTTCGAGGCAAGCTCCATCAGCCCCTTCGCGGTCCCTATAGCGAAATTTTCGGCCCCAAAAACTACTTCGCTGAGCTCCGCCGAAATTTTCTTAATAGCCGCGACATGGCTAACCGCACCACCCCCGACAACAACACCCCCCTTAAGACCACCACGGTTGCTCGCGCCGCCCTTGCTCGCGCTTGTTTTGCTAGCGCCCGTTTTCTTCGCACACGTATCAACGCTCGCAACACCCACTTCGCCCTCGCCCGACTTTGCGGGGTGAACAGCCGCTTTTTCAGCGGTGTCACCGTTATCGCAACCGCTACCACTACCGCTCCCGCCCTCATCACCCCCCGTTTCTGCCGGCGACCCCAAACGCGCCTTCCGCCGTGGCGGGGACCTCACCGATGGCCTCACCGCCTCGTCTCCCGATGTGTCCACCGTTACCACCGATGGACCGGACTCCTCACTCCCAGCGAGGGATTTAACCCTCCTCCTCCGTGGTGGAGGCATTCTTGCCTTCGGACGCCCTTTGGTAGGCTGATCCGCCGAACTTACCACTGACGCAGATGGCACTAGTTCAACAGATGCCGAAAACAGCCGCTCGCCAAGTACGTGCAACTGAACGCGCTGGAGAAAGTATCTCTAGCGCAGACCCGCTCTATAGCAGCGACGACCCAAGCGGACGATTAATGCGTTCTCGCTAGGGTACAGCCCACAACTCCAGCCAAAAGGCCTGGACAGAGGTCACTCAAATTGACCGCCGGACGGATCAATGTCCCCGTAACGGCCGCGAGTCGACCGATGTGGCGCTGGACCGAACCGATCCGTGGGTTAAACGCACACTGCTACGACCGTTTGTCTGCACACGGTACACTCACTTCAGCACTGGACAGACGCTGGTACCTTTTGAGCAATCCTGCTCAGAACCTGCTGAAACTGGCCAACTGAACACCAGATGCCCAACACAACACTCCAAATAGGCGACTCTGCCGGCAAAGAATACCAACAATACGGCACTAAACTGGGGCTATGCAAAAAGTCCCCCACCAACAACAACGTGAACGACCACGTTGCGGTAGCACCTAAGGTACTGTACACAATATTAAAAAATATGTACTTACCGCTATTCCACCGAAAAATGCCCAAAAAACGCGCCAATTGTGCCCTTGCACGAAAAAAACACACTCGCGGTCACGTACCCGAGCACTAACAACAAAACGCGAATACTCGCACAAAGCGAAATTCCGCAAGAAATTGTAGCAACAATTTCACACACTCGACAAGCAACGGTGCTTATGCTAACGCGTAAACAAATATCGCTCAAAAGAAAATACCGAAAAATCACCGAAAATTACTAATCACAACGATGCGCACGCACGTCTATTCGCGTCGGAATCCAAACAACGAATCGAGTAGATAGGGACAGAGGGAATCTCGTTAATCCATTCATGCGCGTCACTAATTAGATGACGAGGCATTTGGCTACCTTAAGAGAGTCATAGTTACTCCCGCCGTTTACCCGCGCTTACTTGAATTTCTTCACTTTGACATTCAGAGCACTGGGCAGAAATCACATTGTGTCAACACCCGTTAGGGCCATCACAATGCTTTGTTTTAATTAGACAGTCGGATTCCCCAAGTCCGTGCCAGTTCTGAATTGATTGTTAATTGATAATCGTTATAATTTAAAAAGTATCTATACAATAATAAATCCTTTAGAAATTTTAGCAAGAAAGTTCCACAATTGGCTACGTAACTACTATCCGGGGAACAAGAATCGAAATTCTCTATTTACCCAGAACGAGTACATAAACCATGGTATTGCTTCCCAATCAAGCCCGACTATCTCAATCTTCAGAGCCAATCCTTATCCCGAAGTTACGGATCTAATTTGCCGACTTCCCTTACCTACATTATTCTATCGACTAGAGACTCTTCACCTTGGAGACCAGCTGCGGATATTGGTACGGCCTGTTGAGAAGTTTGCGTAACCCCACCATAAATTTTCAAGGTCCGAGGAGAAAAAATCGACACAACAGTAAATGTCATGCTCTTCTAGTCCATCTACCATATCTACCATATCTCTCTTCGAAAGACTTCCATGGTAGTACGACTATAAAACAGAAAAGAAAACTCTTCCGATACCTCTCGACGGCTTCTTTATGGTCGTTCCTGTTGCCAGGATGAGCACAAGGCCCATTTTTAATAACAAACGGATACTCAACAGGTTACGGAATTGGAACCGTATTCCCTTTCGTTCAAAATTATTCAAGTGTTTAATTACTATGGAATAAAAATTCATTCATTTCATTTCATTAAAACTTGAAAATTTTCGGCTTTCGCCTTGAACTTAGGACCGACTAACTCGTGATCAACCACTGTTCACACGAAACCCTTCTCCACTTCAGTCCTCCAAGGTCTCATTCGATTATTTGCTACTACCACCAAGATCTGTACCAATAGCGGCTCCATGCAGGCTTACGCCAAACACTTCTAAGCACACCATTGTACCCTCCTACTCACTAAAGTTTCAAAATTTATAATCCAACCGAAATTGTATTATAAATCATGTACTTTAGCGGTAATGTATAGGTATACAACTTAAGCGCCATCCATTTTAAGGGCTAGTTGCTTCGGCAGGTGAGTTGTTACACACTCCTTAGCGGATTACGACTTCCATGTCCACCGTCCTGCTGTTTTAAGCAACCAACGCCTTTCATGGTATCTGCATGAGTTGTTAATTTAGGCACCGTAACATTACGTTTGGTTCATCCCACAGCGCCAGTTCTGCTTACCAAAAGTGGCCCACTGGGCACATTATATCATAACCTCAACCTTCATATCAAGAAAGGTGAGGTTCTTACCCATTTAAAGTTTGAGAATAGGTTAAGGTCGTTTCGACCCTAAGGCCTCTAATCATTCGCTTTACCAGATAAGATTATTTTACATAATTTTTAAATGCACCAGCTATCCTGAGGGAAACTTCGGAGGGAACCAGCTACTAGATGGTTCGATTGGTCTTTCGCCCCTATACTCAATTCTGACAATCGATTTGCACGTCAGAACTGTTTCGGTCTTCCATCAGGGTTTCCCCTGACTTCAACCTGATCAAGTATAGTTCACCATCTTTCGGGTCACAGCATATATGCTCAAGGTACGCTCCAGTTAGAGGTATAAATAATAATAAATTATCATTATACATAACTATATGGAACGCCCCGGGATTGAATTAATAATGTAATACATTAAAAATTAATCCCATTATTAATACAGTTAAGTTAATTTCGCCATTAGGTTTAATATAACCCAATGACTTGCACATATGTTAGACTCCTTGGTCCGTGTTTCAAGACGGGTCCCGAAGGTATCCTGAATCTTTCGCATTGTTAATCATATAAATGCATACAATTAATATTAAAATCAATGATAATAATATTATTGTAAAATTCAAAAGAATTTTAGCATTATATATAATAAAATCTATCAACACTTTATCAAATCATCAGTAATTATTCTATGTTAATAAGCTAAAAGCAAATTAATTTGAATAAACTTAAAAACCAATGATCTTTTGATAAATATTTTATTATGTTAATAGATTACAATGTCCTTATATGAAAAAAATGCACACTATTACTATAATATTTAAAATTAAATACTACAGTTATAATGATGAATTTTTCATAATGGATATTCAGGTTCATCGGGCTTAACCTCTAAGCAGTTTCACGTACTATTTAACTCTCCATTCAGAGTTCTTTTCAACTTTCCCTCACGGTACTTGTTTACTATCGGTCTCATGGTTATATTTAGTTTTAGATGGAGTTTACCACCCACTTAGTGCTGCACTATCAAGCAACACGACTCTTTGGAAATATCTTTCTAGTAATCATTAACGTTATACGGGCCTGGCACCCTCTATGGGTAAATGGCCTCATTTAAGAAGGACTTAAATCGTTAATTTCTCATACTAGATATTAAGATATTCCATACACTGCATCTCACATTTGCCATATAGACAAAGTGACTTAGTGCTGAACTATTTTCTTTTCGCTCGCCGCTACTAAGAAAATCCTTGTTAGTTTCTTTTCCTCCCCTCATTAATATGCTTAAATTCAGGGGGTAGTCCCATATGAGTTGAGGTTGTATAAAATATATTTTAGATTGATTTGTTTATTTTTATTTAATTTTTTTGCTATTTGCTATTTTAAAGAAATATATTTTTATATCTTGATTACTCAATATTATTCAATCTTTTCATCCCTTTTTAAAATTCATAATATAATAATTAATAAAATTAACAACATTATTCCTCCACATATCATATATTTTTTTTTATTATAAATTTTTCTCAATACAATAGAGTGAATTAATTCTAGAATAAAAATTTATTTTATGCTAGACATTCCTCTTATGTATTATTTAATATAATTTAAATAATGTTGAAAATTTTTTCTTTTATGGGAATACTAAGATTCTCATTTATCATAAATTTTCGTTCAAATATGAGGTATTCAAGAATATATTTTCTATATTTCTTTTTATGCTATTAATATTATGGATTGAAAAATACAATCCAATAATATGCCATATGCTTAAATTCTATTAATTGACTAAAAGAATAAGCAACTAATTTAGCATAGTCTTACAACCCTCAACCATATGTAGTCCAAGCAGCACTTTAAAATTAATTAAAGTACATAACAGCATGGACCGCAATATGCGTTCAAAATGTCGATGTTCATGTGTCCTGCAGTTCACACGATGACGCACAGTTTGCTGCGTTCTTCATCGACCCATGAGCCGAGTGATCCACCGCTTAGAGTGATAATTTTTTTGTATTTTTTTAATTCAAAGTCAAAGAATTTTAATTTATTGAAAGTATTAATAATTAATCAATAATAAATTTTTAATACATAAGTTTAAAACATCTTTCAATAAATTGTAATTTTAAACCCAAACATTTGCAGCTGCGCATGTCTTAGGTCAACAAAAACAGTAATACCTTTTATATATTATTTTCTTCTCTATTTGTGCGTTTTCTTTTTTTAAATTTTTCAACATGTTTTTAATCACAAATAGAAAATACCATAAAAAAAAGGTATTACACACGTTAATGTGAACAAGTTAACTTATCATTTATAATATTTTATATAAATATCACAATTAAATATTATTTTCTATATAAATAATAAGTACAGCTATATGTTTAAAGGTTTTTTTATTGCGTTCAAATACAATGTATGCGAAGTTCACAATATAATATATATTGTCATAATGCATTACAAGGAGTTAAAAAAAAAAAAAAAACAGAAAAACATTCAAAACATTGTATAATTCAAAACATTTTGAATGAAAAGAACAAAAAGAAAACTTTTTTTTCTTTTTTATTCTTTTTTTTTATTTTGTTTTTATATAATTATTTTTTTTTCTTTTCGGATAGGAACACAATAATGATCCTTCCGCAGGTTCACCTACGGAAACCTTGTTACGACTTTTACTTCCTCTAAATAATCAAGTTCGGTCAACTTTTGCGAAACAACCGTGAAACACAAGGCGTCACAGTGATCACGTCCGGAGACCTCACTAAATAATTCAATCGGTAGTAGCGACGGGCGGTGTGTACAAAGGGCAGGGACGTAATCAATGCGAGTTAATGACTCACACTTACTGGGAATTCCAAGTTCATGTGAACAGTTTCAGTTCACAATCCCAAGCATGAAAGTGGTTCAGCGGTTTACCCGGACCTCTCGGTCTAGGAAATACACGTTGATACTTTCATTGTAGCGCGCGTGCAGCCCAGGACATCTAAGGGCATCACAGACCTGTTATTGCTCAATCTCGTTACTGCTAGACGCAATTTGTCCATTTAAGAAGCTAGTGTCCTTATAATGGGACAAACCAACAGGTACGACTCCACTTATATAAACACATTCAAACACTTGTACATTCAAGATGAACGCATGAATGAAGGCTATATAAGCTTCAACACCATAATCCTGAAAGCATCTATTTAATATATTTGAGTCTCGTTCGTTATCGGAATTAACCAGACAAATCACTCCACGAACTAAGAACGGCCATGCACCACCACCCATAGATTCGAGAAAGAGCTATCAATCTGTCTTACACGCTTATGTTCGGACCTGGTAAGTTTTCCCGTGTTGAGTCAAATTAAGCCGCAGGCTCCACTCCTGGTGGTGCCCTTCCGTCAATTCCTTTAAGTTTCAGCTTTGCAACCATACTTCCCCCGGAGCCCAAAAGCTTTGGTTTCCCGGGAAGCGACTGAGAGAGCCATAGTAGTAGCTACACCCAATTGCTAGCTGGCATCGTTTATGGTTAGAACTAGGGCGGTATCTGATCGCCTTCGAACCTCTAACTTTCGTTCTTGATTAATGAAAACATCTTTGGCAAATGCTTTCGCTTAAGTTAGTCTTACGACGGTCCAAGAATTTCACCTCTCGCGTCGTAATACTAATGCCCCCAAACTGCTTCTATTAATCATTACCTCTTGATCTAAAAACCAATGAAAGTAGAACAGAGGTCTTATTTCATTATTCCATGCACAAAATATTCAGGCATTTGGAGCCTGCTTTAAGCACTCTAATTTGTTCAAAGTAATTGTACCGGCCCACAACAACACTCGATGAAGAGCACTGAAGCAGGTTTAAATAGGAGGTTATATAAAAAATACATTGTATTAATTATATATAAGAACTCCACCGGTAATACGCTTACATACATAAGGTAATGTACATACCACAATTATAGTTGTACTACCCGTATGAAGCACAAATTCAACTACGAACGTTTTAACCGCAACAACTTTAATATACGCTATTGGAGCTGGAATTACCGCGGCTGCTGGCACCAGACTTGCCCTCCAATAGGTCCTTGTTAAAGGATTTAAAGTGTACTCATTCCAATTACAGGGCCTCGGATATGAGTCCTGTATTGTTATTTTTCGTCACTACCTCCCCGAACTGGGAGTGGGTAATTTACGCGCCTGCTGCCTTCCTTAGATGTGGTAGCCGTTTCTCAGGCTCCCTCTCCGGAATCGAACCCTGATTCCCCGTTACCCGTTGCAACCATGGTAGTCCTAGATACTACCATCAAAAGTTGATAGGGCAGACATTTGAAAGATCTGTCGTCGGTACGAGACCATACGATCTGCAAGTTATCTAGAGTTCAACCAATATAACGATCGAATAATCGCTTGGTTTTAGCCTAATAAAAGCACACGTTCCAAAAGGTCCGTGTTTATTTTGCATGTATTAGCTCTAGAATTACCACAGTTATCCAAGTAACTGTTAACGATCTATGGAACCATAACTGATATAATGAGCCTTTTGCGGTTTCACTTTTAATTTGTTTGTACTTAGACATGCATGGCTTAATCTTTGAGACAAGCATATAACTACTGGCAGGATCAACCAGAATAATATATATTTTTTATATTATATAAAAGTTTAAAATGATATTTTCTTATTTGAAAATTATACACAAATACACAAAACATAAAAACATTTACAATATACACAACAATTTTTCTATGTTTCTTTCTTTATTATATTTTTTTTCATTATATTTCATTTCTATTGTGTGATTTTGTAATGGATTTTTTTAATTTTTGTTTTGGTATCGTGAAAAGAATTTTCGTTCTCTATACATATTATTATTTAATTATTATGTAAGAACGATATTTCTTCTTATATTGGCAAAATTTTCAAATATCATTCTATACATTTTACTTTATTTCAATGCATATAGTAATATATATACCTTTTTTTAAGAGTATATACATTTTTTTCTTGATTTGAAATTAATAATTTCAAATTCTATTATATTTATTTCAATAATAAATATATGATAAAAAGTATTTTCGGGTGCAACACATTAATATTTTATTTTATTTAAAAACCATCCTTTTACACATATATTTTATGAGTAAATATTAGAATAGCTCACAAATAAAACTAAAATATTGTTTAATATTTATTTCTACAATATGTTAGTATAGAATAATAGATTTTTTATGTTTTTGTATAAAACAAAATCTATTTCTATTTAAACTAACTGTAGGAAACCAGGAATAAAAAACGCTCATTATATACAATATGTTAGTACAGAATATAGAGTTTTGTATAAAACAAAATCTATTTCTATTTAAACTAACTGTATAAAAACCAGGAATAAAAAACGCTCATTATATACAATATGTTAGTACAGAATATAGAGTTTTGTATAAAACAAAATCTATTTCTATTTAAACTAACTGTATAAAAACCAGGAATAAAAAACGCTCATTATATACAATATGTTAGTACAGAATATAGAGTTTTGTATAAAACAAAATCTATTTCTATTTAAACTAACTGTATAAAAACCAGGAATAAAAAGGCACACAAAATCAACTTTCATTTTCATATTTACTTAAAAATACATATAAAGTAAAAAATATTTCCATATAAATACTAAGTAAATAAAGTCATACAAGTATGAAAATTTTCATACAAGTACTAAATACATAAATCATATAAGTATAGTAATATTCATACTTATAAGTATTTAAAAACAATTTCTTACTAATAAACTAACATAAGGAATTCAAATATATAAAAGTATAATACATTTCCTAGCAGTAAAAAATTTTCATATAAGTACTAAATGTATAAAGTCTATGAAGTAATAAATTTTCATATAAGTACTATTTCAGTATATGTCAATTTGAGCAGATTTGTGCAAATTTGTTATAAATGTTCTCTCCCATGTTGACGTTACCAACCCGAAAATATATGGAAAAATTCTTTTAACCTATTTAAAATTTAAAAACTCATATATACGTGGGTAATTTATATCATTTTCAAATATCGTCATGGTCATAATACAACTAATAACATCAAAAGTATTTTTACAATCGATTTTTTTTTTAAATTTTTAACTTGTATGACTTCATATTTAATACTTATATGAAAATTTATTACTTCATAGACTTTATACATTTAATACTTATATGAAAATTTATTACTTCATAGACTTTATACATTTAATACTTATATGAAAATTCATTACTTCATAGACTTTATATTTTTTATACTTATATAAAAATTTATTACTTCATAGACTTTATATTTTACTTCATAGACTTTATACATTTAATACTCATATGAAAATTTATTACTTCATAGACTTTATATATTTACTACTTATATGAAAATTTATTACTTCATAGACTTTATACAATTAATACTTATATGAAAATTTATTACTTCATAGACTTTATACAATTAATACTTATATGAAAATTTATTACTTCATAGACTTTATACAATTAATACTTATATGAAAATTTATTACTTCATAGACTTTATACAATTAATACTTATATGAAAATTTATTACTTCATAGACTTTATACATTTAATACTTATATGAAAATTCATTACTTCATAGACTTTATATTTTTTATACTTATATAAAAATTTATTACTTCATAGACTTTATATTTTACTTCATAGACTTTATACATTTAATACTTATATGAAAATTTATTACTTCATAGATTTTATATATTTACTACTTATATGAAAATTTATTACTTCATAGACTTTATACAATTAATACTTATATGAAAATTTATTACTTCATAGACTTTATACAATTAATACTTATATGAAAATTTATTACTTCATAGACTTTATACAATTAATACTTATATGAAAATTTATTACTTCATAGACTTTATACATTTAATACTTATATGAAAATTCATTACTTCATAGACTTTATATTTTTTATACTTATATAAAAATTTATTACTTCATAGACTTTATATTTTACTTCATAGACTTTATACATTTAATACTTATATGAAAATTTATTACTTCATAGACTTTATATATTTACTACTTATATGAAAATTTATTACTTCATAGACTTTATACATTTAGTACTTATATGAAAATTTATTACTTCATAGACTTTATACAATTAATACTTATATGAAAATTTATTACTTCATAGACTTTATACAATTAATACTTATATGAAAATTTATTACTTCATAGACTTTATACAATTAATACTTATATGAAAATTTATTACTTCATAGACTTTATATATTTACTACTTATATGAAAATTTATTACTTCATAGACTTTATACATTTAGTACTTATATGAAAATTTATTACTTCATAGACTTTATACAATTAATACTTATATGAAAATTTATTACTTCATAGACTTTATACAATTAATACTTATATGAAAATTTATTACTTCATAGACTTTATACAATTAATACTTATATGAAAATTTATTACTTCATAGATTTTATACATTTAATACTTATATGAAAATTTATTACTTCATAGACTTTATACAATTAATACTTATATGAAAATTCATTACTTCATAGACTTTATATTTTTTATACTTATATAAAAATTTATTACTTCATAGACTTTATATTTTACTTCATAGACTTTATACATTTAATACTTATATGAAAATTTATTACTTCATAGACTTTATATATTTACTACTTATATGAAAATTTATTACTTCATAGATTTTATACATTTAGTACTTATATGAAAATTTATTACTTCATAGACTTTATACAATTAATATTTATATGAAAATTTATTACTTCATAGACTTTATACAATTAATACTTATATGAAAATTTATTACTTCATAGACTTTATACAATTAATACTTATATGAAAATTTATTACTTCATAGACTTTATACAATTAATACTTATATGAAAATTTATTACTTCATAGACTTTATATATTTACTACTTATATGAAAATTTATTACTTCATAGACTTTATACATTTAGTACTTATATGAAAATTTATTACTTCATAGACTTTATGCAATTAATACTTATATGAAAATTTATTACTTCATAGACTTTATATATTTACTACTTATATGAAAATTTATTACTTCATAGACTTTATACATTTAGTACTTATATGAAAATTTATTACTTCATAGACTTTATACAATTAATACTTATATGAAAATTTATTACTTCATAGACTTTATACAATTAATACTTATATGAAAATTTATTACTTCATAGACTTTATACAATTAATACTTATATGAAAATTTATTACTTCATAGACTTTATACAATTAATACTTATATGAAAATTTATTACTTCATAGACTTTATATATTTACTACTTATATGAAAATTTATTACTTCATAGACTTTATATTTTACTTCATAGACTTTATACATTTAATACTCATATGAAAATTTATTACTTCATAGACTTTATACAATTAATACTTATATGAAAATTCATTACTTCATAGACTTTATATTTTTTATACTTATATAAAAATTTATTACTTCATAGACTTTATACATTTAATACTTATATGAAAATTTATTACTTCATAGACTTTATACAATTAATACTTATATGAAAATTTATTACTTCATAGACTTTATACAATTAATACTTATATGAAAATTTATTACTTCATAGACTTTATATATTTACTACTTATATGAAAATTTATTACTTCATAGACTTTATACATTTAGTACTTATATGAAAATTTATTACTTCATAGACTTTATGCAATTAATACTTATATGAAAATTTATTACTTCATAGACTTTATATATTTACTACTTATATGAAAATTTATTACTTCATAGACTTTATACATTTAGTACTTATATGAAAATTTATTACTTCATAGACTTTATACAATTAATACTTATATGAAAATTTATTACTTCATAGACTTTATACAGTTAATACTTATATGAAAATTTATTACTTCATAGACTTTATACAATTAATACTTATATGAAAATTTATTACTTCATAGACTTTATATATTTACTACTTATATGAAAATTTATTACTTCATAGACTTTATACATTTAATACTTATATGAAAATTCACTACTTCATAGACTTTATGCAATTAATACTTATATGAAAATTTATTACTTCATAGACTTTATATATTTACTACTTATATGAAAATTTATTACTTCATAGACTTTATACATTTAGTACTTATATGAAAATTTATTACTTCATAGACTTTATACAATTAATACTTATATGAAAATTTATTACTTCATAGACTTTATACAATTAATACTTATATGAAAATTTATTACTTCATAGACTTTATACAATTAATACTTATATGAAAATTTATTACTTCATAGACTTTATACATTTAGTACTTATATGAAAATTTATTACTTCATAGACTTTATGCAATTAATACTTATATGAAAATTTATTACTTCATAGACTTTATATATTTACTACTTATATGAAAATTTATTACTTCATAGACTTTATACATTTAATACTTATATGAAAATTCACTACTTCTTCATTTAATATTGCAAGCAAAGTATTTTGGTTAACATTTTTATTTTCATGTTATTAAAACACTTGATATACTATTATACCATATTGTATAATATGATTTTAATTCAATTACTTTATTACTTTGGTATATTAAATGATAGTCGTTTGATAACAATCCCAACATTTACCTTATTTTCAATAAATATTGAAAACAAAGTTTTATGCGTTCAAATTTTTATTTTCATGTTATGATTCTCTCAAACACTCATTAATATACCATATTGTATAATATGCTTTTATTTCAATTACTTTATTACTTTTGGTATATTAAATGATAGTCGTTTGATAACAATCCCAACACTTACCTTATTTTCAATAAATATTGAAAACAAAGTTTTATACGTTCAAATTTTTATTTTCATGTTATGATTCTCTCAAACACTCATTAATATACCATATTGTATAATATGCTTTAATTTCAATTACTTTATTACTTTTGGTATATTAAATGATAGTCGTTTGATAACAATCCCAACACTTACCTTATTTTCAATAAATATTGAAAACAAAGTTTTATGCGTTCAAATTTTTATTTTCATGTTATGATTCTCTCAAACACTCATTAATATACCATATTGTATAATATGCTTTAATTTCAATTACTTTATTACTTTTGGTATATTAAATGATAGTCGTTTGATAACAATCCCAACACTTACCTTATTTTCAATAAATATTGA
>NW_027212753.1:722500-737500 GCF_042242935.1 Bactrocera oleae | reverse complement strand
CCCCAAATCCTCAAACGCTCTAAGCGGTATACCCAATACCGCTTCCCTGACAGATCGTCCATATTGGTTCCAGTCGATACCAGAGGTACGCCATCGCCGCAATGGACTCTCATACAGCGAGGGAGGGGATTTAGGAGTAACCATAATTTGGATCAAATTATGATCACTCAATCCCCACCCTCCCTTAACCTCCCATCTAGCTACGAACGCCCTATCTGCTGCCTGATTCATAAGCGTCACGTCAATGTCACTCACGCCCCCAGGCCCATCAAACGTGTACCATTCACTCGGCTCATTCACAATGTGGAGGTTTTTAGCCACCACCCATTCACTTAATGCCTCGCCTCGACTGTGGCTTTGATATCCAGACGAATGCCGGGATACCTTACTAAACCACATCGAAGACGAGGCATTCGCATCCAGCCCTAGGATAAATGGGCTACTACTCGCAAGTAGTAGTAGCTTATCCATGTAGCCCAGGTAGGGCTCTAGGGGCTCGCTAAATTTGCAGTACAAACTAGCTACAATCAGCCTACCGAACTCCCCCTCTATCGCGACACATACACCCAGTTGTGAGGAATCCACAACTACGCAATCGTAGTTGGGATCACTCACAACAATTGCAGCATTAGCCCCAAGGTCCGTGAAGACCTTGAAACTACCAGGAAGACCCCGAACCACACCATTGGTGGCGTAGGGCTCCTGGAGTAAGGCAATGCCGCACCTCCCCTCAGCCATACACCCCCCCAATTCACACATTACGGCATACGCCCCCTGGCAGTTTAACTGTATAATCCCCCCCATCAGTGTCTGGCGAGGGCGCGCTCAACAATGCCACAGTATATCGGGCAGACAGCGGACATCATAAGATGCCCAGCTGGTCTACCCTTGAATGCGCAGTTGCGGCAATGGAGTGCATTGACGCAACTGGCAGCTCTGTGGCCTTCTTGACCGCACCTCCGGCAGACATCTGATTTGGCCCTACACACAGCCACTCTATGGTCGAAACTCATACACCGGAAGCAGCCAGCAACGGGGCTATCCGGTCGCACCCGGAAGGAGAACCACTTGATGTAGCACCTACCTGCCTCCAAGAGGGCGGACATCATTTTGTCCGTACCCTCAAGGACGACATTGGTGCTACCATCAGGGGCCACCTTCCAGGGACGACTGACCATCCTCACGTCTGACCTCAGGGACGCCGGGCTGAAATCCTGAAGGTTCAGCCGGAGTAACTCTTCCATGAACTCGTCATGGGAGATCTCCGTGTGAACCCCCTGGACCACAACCCGGGGACCCAACTTCCGGTTGACAGTCACGTCCAACCCCACCTCCCCGAATTTCGCGTTAGTCGCCACTTTCTCCCTCTCTAAAACAGAGGGAGTGCGGATAACCGCCCCACCACCCTTAATAGGCCTAACTTCGTGAATCCTTACCCCCAGGGAAGGACCCACCTCCTTAACTACTTTCTGTATGACTTCCTTAGAGGAAGTTGCGGGCCCCTTACTCCTGACCACAACAGACCAGGTCTCAACAGCCTTCGGCGCCACCGGTGCAATCGCCTCCAGTACAGGTGCTGGGGGCGGAGGCATCGGTGCCGATGGAGCCGGCATTGACCTGCTCGGTGGCGAGGAGTGTCCCCCACAGCCTCCTCTAAGGGCGTCAACTTGACCACGAAGATGGGCATTCTCGGTTACTACCGTCATCAGAAGTGCCTCGTACTTCGAGGCAAGCTCCATCAGCCCCTTCGCGGTCCCTATGGCGAAATTTTCGGCCCCAAAAACCACTTCGCTAAGCTCAGCCGAAATTTTCTTTATAGCCGCGACATGGCTAACCGCACCACCCCCGACAAAAATCGCGCTCCCTTTAGCAGCGTCACCTCTGCCCACACTACCCTTACTCGCGCTCGCCTTCTTTGCGCCCGTTTTTGTCGCGCCCTCGTCACCACGCACGAGACCAACTTCTGCAGTGCCCGATTTCTGCGCGCCCACATAAGCGCTCGTAACACGCACTTCGCCCTCGCCCGACTTTGCGGGGTGAACAGCCGCTTTTTCAGCGGTGTCACCTTTACCGCATCCGCTACAACTACCGCTCCCGCCCTCTTCACCCCCCGTTTCACCCGCAGACCCCAAACGCGCCTTCTGCCGAGGCGGGGACCTTACCGGTGGCCCCACCATCTCGTCTCCCGAAGTGTCGACCGTAATGGTTGATGGCCCCGACTCTTCGCTCCCAGCGAGGGACTTAACCCTCCTCCTCCGTGGTGGAGGCATCTCTACCTTCGGACTTCGCCTTTCGGTAGGCTGATCCGCCAAGCGTACCACTGACGCAGATGGGACTCGTTCAAACAAGACCCCGAAACAGCCGCTCGCCACGTACGTGCGACTGAACGCGCTGAAAAAAGTGTCGCAAGCGCAGACCCGCTCTGTAGCAGCGACGACCCAAGCGGACGATTAAAGCGTTCTCGCAAGGGTACAGCCCACAACTCCAACCAAATGGTCTGGACAAAGGTCACTCAAATGACCGCCGGACGGAACAAGTCCCCGTAACGGTTGCGAGTCGACCGATGTGGCGCTGAACCGAATCGATCCGTGGGCTAAACGCACACTACTACGACCGTTTGTCTGCACAGGATTCACTGTCTCCAACACTGGGACAGCCGCCGGTACCTATTGAGCAATCCTGCTCAGGACTTGCTGACACTGACCAACTGAACGCCAGATGCCCAACACAGCACTCCAAACAAGCAGTCCAGCCGGCAAACAATGCCAACAACACAGCACTAAACTGGAACTGTACGGAGAGTCCCACAACAACAACAACCACGTTGCGGTAGTACCTAAAGGTACAGTACACAATATTAAAAATATGTACTTACCGCTACTTAATATGCCCACGCCAAAAATTTCCCAAAAACGCGCAATTCGTGCTCTAGCACGAAAAACCACACACGCGGTCCCGTAACCGAGCAAAAACAATTTCCAGCGAATACCCGCACAAAACGAAATTCCACGGAAATCGCAACAACAATTTTCACACCCGCCAAGCAACGGTGCCAACTCACTCGCGTAAACAAATACCGCACAAAAGAGAATCGAAAAAATCACTAATTAATCGCAACGATGCGCACGCACGTCTATTCGCGTCGGAATCCAAACAACGAATGGAGTAGATAGGGACAGAGGGAATCTCGTTAATCCATTCATGCGCGTCACTAATTAGATGACGAGGCATTTGGCTACCTTAAGAGAGTCATAGTTACTCCCGCCGTTTACCCGCGCTTACTTGAATTTCTTCACTTTGACATTCAGAGCACTGGGCAGAAATCACATTGTGTCAACACCCGTTAGGGCCATCACAATGCTTTGTTTTAATTAGACAGTCGGATTCCCCAAGTCCGTGCCAGTTCTGAATTGATTGTTAATTGATAATCGTTATAATTTAAAAAGTATCTATACAATAATAAATCCTTTAGAAATTTTAGCAAGAAAGTTCCACAATTGGCTACGTAACTACTATCCGGGGAACAAGAATCGAAATTCTCTATTTACCCAGAACGAGTACATAAACCATGGTATTGCTTCCCAATCAAGCCCGACTATCTCAATCTTCAGAGCCAATCCTTATCCCGAAGTTACGGATCTAATTTGCCGACTTCCCTTACCTACATTATTCTATCGACTAGAGACTCTTCACCTTGGAGACCAGCTGCGGATATTGGTACGGCCTGTTGAGAAGTTTGCGTAACCCCACCATAAATTTTCAAGGTCCGAGGAGAAAATATCGACACAACAGTAAATGTCATGCTCTTCTAGTCCATCTACCATATCTCTCTTCGAAAGACTTCCATGGTAGTACGACTATAAAACAGAAAAGAAAACTCTTCCGATACCTCTCGACGGCTTCTTTATGGTCGTTCCTGTTGCCAGGATGAGCACAAAGGCCCATTTTTAATAACAAACGGATACTCAACAGGTTACGGAATTGGAACCGTATTCCCTTTCGTTCAAAATTATTCAAGTGTTTAATTACTATGGAATAAAAATTCATTCATTTCATTTCATTAAAACTTGAAAATTTTCGGCTTTCGCCTTGAACTTAGGACCGACTAACTCGTGATCAACCACTGTTCACACGAAACCCTTCTCCACTTCAGTCCTCCAAGGTCTCATTCGATTATTTGCTACTACCACCAAGATCTGTACCAATAGCGGCTCCATGCAGGCTTACGCCAAACACTTCTAAGCACACCATTGTACCCTCCTACTCACTAAAGTTTCAAAATTTATAATCCAACCGAAATTGTATTATAAATCATGTACTTTAGCGGTAATGTATAGGTATACAACTTAAGCGCCATCCATTTTAAGGGCTAGTTGCTTCGGCAGGTGAGTTGTTACACACTCCTTAGCGGATTACGACTTCCATGTCCACCGTCCTGCTGTTTTAAGCAACCAACGCCTTTCATGGTATCTGCATGAGTTGTTAATTTAGGCACCGTAACATTACGTTTGGTTCATCCCACAGCGCCAGTTCTGCTTACCAAAAGTGGCCCACTGGGCACATTATATCATAACCTCAACCTTCATATCAAGAAAGGTGAGGTTCTTACCCATTTAAAGTTTGAGAATAGGTTAAGGTCGTTTCGACCCTAAGGCCTCTAATCATTCGCTTTACCAGATAAGATTATTTTACATAATTTTTAAATGCACCAGCTATCCTGAGGGAAACTTCGGAGGGAACCAGCTACTAGATGGTTCGATTGGTCTTTCGCCCCTATACTCAATTCTGACAATCGATTTGCACGTCAGAACTGTTTCGGTCTTCCATCAGGGTTTCCCCTGACTTCAACCTGATCAAGTATAGTTCACCATCTTTCGGGTCACAGCATATATGCTCAAGGTACGCTCCAGTTAGAGGTATAAATAATAATAAATTATCATTATACATAACTATATGGAACGCCCCGGGATTGAATTAATAATGTAATACATTAAAAATTAATCCCATTATTAATACAGTTAAGTTAATTTCGCCATTAGGTTTAATATAACCCAATGACTTGCACATATGTTAGACTCCTTGGTCCGTGTTTCAAGACGGGTCCCGAAGGTATCCTGAATCTTTCGCATTGTTAATCATATAAATGCATACAATTAATATTAAAATCAATGATAATAATATTATTGTAAAATTCAAAAGAATTTTAGCATTATATATAATAAAATCTATCAACACTTTATCAAATCATCAGTAATTATTCTATGTTAATAAGCTAAAAGCAAATTAATTTGAATAAACTTAAAAACCAATGATCTTTTGATAAATATTTTATTATGTTAATAGATTACAATGTCCTTGTATGAAAAAAAAAAAAAAAATGCACACTATTACTATAATATTTAAAATTAAATACTACAGTTATAATGATGAATTTTTCATAATGGATATTCAGGTTCATCGGGCTTAACCTCTAAGCAGTTTCACGTACTATTTAACTCTCTATTCAGAGTTCTTTTCAACTTTCCCTCACGGTACTTGTTTACTATCGGTCTCATGGTTATATTTAGTTTTAGATGGAGTTTACCACCCACTTAGTGCTGCACTATCAAGCAACACGACTCTTTGGAAATATCTTTCTAGTAATCATTAACGTTATACGGGCCTGGCACCCTCTATGGGTAAATGGCCTCATTTAAGAAGGACTTAAATCGTTAATTTCTCATACTAGATATTAAGATATTCCATACACTGCATCTCACATTTGCCATATAGACAAAGTGACTTAGTGCTGAACTATTTTCTTTTCGCTCGCCGCTACTAAGAAAATCCTTGTTAGTTTCTTTTCCTCCCCTCATTAATATGCTTAAATTCAGGGGGTAGTCCCATATGAGTTGAGGTTGTATAAAATATATTTTAGATTGATTTGTTTATTTTTATTTAATTTTTTTGCTATTTGCTATTTTAAAGAAATATATTTTTATATCTTGATTACTCAATATTATTCAATCTTTTCATCCCTTTTTAAAATTCATAATATAATAATTAATAAAATTAACAACATTATTCCTCCACATATCATATATTTTTTTTTATTATAAATTTTTCTCAATACAATAGAGTGAATTAATTCTAGAATAAAAATTTATTTTATGCTAGACATTCCTCTTATGTATTATTTAATATAATTTAAATAATGTTGAAAATTTTTTCTTTTATGGGAATACTAAGATTCTCATTTATCATAAATTTTCGTTCAAATATGAGGTATTCAAGAATATATTTTCTATATTTCTTTTTATGCTATTAATATTATGGATTGAAAAATACAATCCAATAATATGCCATATGCTTAAATTCTATTAATTGACTAAAAGAATAAGCAACTAATTTAGCATAGTCTTACAACCCTCAACCATATGTAGTCCAAGCAGCACTTTAAAATTAATTAAAGTACATAACAGCATGGACCGCAATATGCGTTCAAAATGTCGATGTTCATGTGTCCTGCAGTTCACACGATGACGCACAGTTTGCTGCGTTCTTCATCGACCCATGAGCCGAGTGATCCACCGCTTAGAGTGATAATTTTTTTGTATTTTTTTAATTCAAAGTCAAAGAATTTTAATTTATTGAAAGTATTAATAATTAATCAATAATAAATTTTTAATACATAAGTTTAAAACATCTTTCAATAAATTGTAATTTTAAACCCAAACATTTGCAGCTGCGCATGTCTTAGGTCAACAAAAACAGTAATACCTTTTATATATTATTTTCTTCTCTATTTGTGCGTTTTCTTTTTTTAAATTTTTCAACATGTTTTTAATCACAAATAGAAAATACCATAAAAAAAAGGTATTACACACGTTAATGTGAACAAGTTAACTTATCATTTATAATATTTTATATAAATATCACAATTAAATATTATTTTCTATATAAATAATAAGTACAGCTATATGTTTAAAGGTTTTTTTATTGCGTTCAAATACAATGTATGCGAAGTTCACAATATAATATATATTGTCATAATGCATTACAAGGAGTTAAAAAAAAAAAAAAAACAGAAAAACATTCAAAACATTGTATAATTCAAAACATTTTGAATGAAAAGAACAAAAAGAAAACTTTTTGTTCTTTTTTATTCTTTTTTTTTTATTTTGTTTTTATATAATTATTTTTTTTTCTTTTCGGATAGGAACACAATAATGATCCTTCCGCAGGTTCACCTACGGAAACCTTGTTACGACTTTTACTTCCTCTAAATAATCAAGTTCGGTCAAC
Organism: Bactrocera oleae; assembly: GCF_042242935.1. Classification (NCBI taxonomy): domain Eukaryota; kingdom Metazoa; phylum Arthropoda; class Insecta; order Diptera; family Tephritidae; genus Bactrocera; species Bactrocera oleae. The sequence goes on along the minus strand of NW_027212753.1, from coordinate 730,216 downwards.
TTTTGCGAAACAACCGTGAAACACAAGGCGTCACAGTGATCACGTCCGGAGACCTCACTAAATAATTCAATCGGTAGTAGCGACGGGCGGTGTGTACAAAGGGCAGGGACGTAATCAATGCGAGTTAATGACTCACACTTACTGGGAATTCCAAGTTCATGTGAACAGTTTCAGTTCACAATCCCAAGCATGAAAGTGGTTCAGCGGTTTACCCGGACCTCTCGGTCTAGGAAATACACGTTGATACTTTCATTGTAGCGCGCGTGCAGCCCAGGACATCTAAGGGCATCACAGACCTGTTATTGCTCAATCTCGTTACTGCTAGACGCAATTTGTCCATTTAAGAAGCTAGTGTCCTTATAATGGGACAAACCAACAGGTACGACTCCACTTATATAAACACATTCAAACACTTGTACATTCAAGATGAACGCATGAATGAAGGCTATATAAGCTTCAACACCATAATCCTGAAAGCATCTATTTAATATATTTGAGTCTCGTTCGTTATCGGAATTAACCAGACAAATCACTCCACGAACTAAGAACGGCCATGCACCACCACCCATAGATTCGAGAAAGAGCTATCAATCTGTCTTACACGCTTATGTTCGGACCTGGTAAGTTTTCCCGTGTTGAGTCAAATTAAGCCGCAGGCTCCACTCCTGGTGGTGCCCTTCCGTCAATTCCTTTAAGTTTCAGCTTTGCAACCATACTTCCCCCGGAGCCCAAAAGCTTTGGTTTCCCGGGAAGCGACTGAGAGAGCCATAGTAGTAGCTACACCCAATTGCTAGCTGGCATCGTTTATGGTTAGAACTAGGGCGGTATCTGATCGCCTTCGAACCTCTAACTTTCGTTCTTGATTAATGAAAACATCTTTGGCAAATGCTTTCGCTTAAGTTAGTCTTACGACGGTCCAAGAATTTCACCTCTCGCGTCGTAATACTAATGCCCCCAAACTGCTTCTATTAATCATTACCTCTTGATCTAAAAACCAATGAAAGTAGAACAGAGGTCTTATTTCATTATTCCATGCACAAAATATTCAGGCATTTGGAGCCTGCTTTAAGCACTCTAATTTGTTCAAAGTAATTGTACCGGCCCACAACAACACTCGATGAAGAGCACTGAAGCAGGTTTAAATAGGAGGAATATATAAAAAATACATTGTATTAATTATATATAAGAACTCCACCGGTAATACGCTTACATACATAAGGTAATGTACATACCACAATTATAGTTGTACTACCCGTATGAAGCACAAATTCAACTACGAACGTTTTAACCGCAACAACTTTAATATACGCTATTGGAGCTGGAATTACCGCGGCTGCTGGCACCAGACTTGCCCTCCAATAGGTCCTTGTTAAAGGATTTAAAGTGTACTCATTCCAATTACAGGGCCTCGGATATGAGTCCTGTATTGTTATTTTTCGTCACTACCTCCCCGAACTGGGAGTGGGTAATTTACGCGCCTGCTGCCTTCCTTAGATGTGGTAGCCGTTTCTCAGGCTCCCTCTCCGGAATCGAACCCTGATTCCCCGTTACCCGTTGCAACCATGGTAGTCCTAGATACTACCATCAAAAGTTGATAGGGCAGACATTTGAAAGATCTGTCGTCGGTACGAGACCATACGATCTGCAAGTTATCTAGAGTTCAACCAATATAACGATCGAATAATCGCTTGGTTTTAGCCTAATAAAAGCACACGTTCCAAAAGGTCCGTGTTTATTTTGCATGTATTAGCTCTAGAATTACCACAGTTATCCAAGTAACTGTTAACGATCTATGGAACCATAACTGATATAATGAGCCTTTTGCGGTTTCACTTTTAATTTGTTTGTACTTAGACATGCATGGCTTAATCTTTGAGACAAGCATATAACTACTGGCAGGATCAACCAGAATAATATATATTTCTTTTTTATATAATATTTTTTATATTATATAAAAGTTTAAAATGATATTTTCTTATTTGAAAATTATACACAAATACACAAAACATAAAAACATTTACAATATACACAACAATTTTTCTATGTTTCTTTCTTTATTATATTTTTTTTCATTATATTTCATTTCTATTGTGTGATTTTGTAATGGATTTTTTTAATTTTTGTTTTGGTATCGTGAAAAGAATTTTCGTTCTCTATACATATTATTATTTAATTATTATGTAAGAACGATATTTCTTCTTATATTGGCAAAATTTTCAAATAATATCATTCTATACATTTTACTTTATTTCAATGCATATAGTAATATATATACCTTTTTTTAAGAGTATATACATTTTTTTCTTGATTTGAAATTAATAATTTCAAATTCTATTATATTTATTTCAATAATAAATATATGATAAAAAGTATTTTCGGGTGCAACACATTAATATTTTATTTTATTTAAAAACCATCCTTTTACACATATATTTTATGAGTAAATATTAGAATAGCTCACAAATAAAACTAAAATATTGTTTAATATTTATTTCTACAATATGTTAGTATAGAATAATAGATTTTTTATGTTTTTGTATAAAACAAAATCTATTTCTATTTAAACTAACTGTAGGAAACCAGGAATAAAAAACGCTCATTATATACAATATGTTAGTACAGAATATAGAGTTTTGTATAAAACAAAATCTATTTCTATTTAAACTAACTGTATAAAAACCAGGAATAAAAAACGCTCATTATATACAATATGTTAGTACAGAATATAGAGTTTTGTATAAAACAAAATCTATTTCTATTTAAACTAACTGTATAAAAACCAGGAATAAAAAACGCTCATTATATACAATATGTTAGTACAGAATATAGAGTTTTGTATAAAACAAAATCTATTTCTATTTAAACTAACTGTATAAAAACCAGGAATAAAAAGGCACACAAAATCAACTTTCATTTTCATATTTACTTAAAAATACATATAAAGTAAAAAATATTTCCATATAAATACTAAGTAAATAAAGTCATACAAGTATGAAAATTTTCATACAAGTACTAAATACATAAATCATATAAGTATAGTAATATTCATACTTATAAGTATTTAAAAACAATTTCTTACTAATAAACTAACATAAGGAATTCAAATATATAAAAGTATAATACATTTCCTAGCAGTAAAAAATTTTCATATAAGTACTAAATGTATAAAGTCTATGAAGTAATAAATTTTCATATAAGTACTATTTCAGTATATGTCAATTTGAGCAGATTTGTGCAAATTTGTTATAAATGTTCTCTCCCATGTTGACGTTACCAACCCGAAAATATATGGAAAAATTCTTTTAACCTATTTAAAATTTAAAAACTCATATATACGTGGGTAATTTATATCATTTTCAAATATCGTCATGGTCATAATACAACTAATAACATCAAAAGTATTTTTACAATCGATTTTTTTTTTAAATTTTTAACTTGTATGACTTCATATTTAATACTTATATGAAAATTTATTACTTCATAGACTTTATACATTTAATACTTATATGAAAATTTATTACTTCATAGACTTTATACATTTAATACTTATATGAAAATTCATTACTTCATAGACTTTATATTTTTTATACTTATATAAAAATTTATTACTTCATAGACTTTATATTTTACTTCATAGACTTTATACATTTAATACTCATATGAAAATTTATTACTTCATAGACTTTATATATTTACTACTTATATGAAAATTTATTACTTCATAGACTTTATACAATTAATACTTATATGAAAATTTATTACTTCATAGACTTTATACAATTAATACTTATATGAAAATTTATTACTTCATAGACTTTATACAATTAATACTTATATGAAAATTTATTACTTCATAGACTTTATACAATTAATACTTATATGAAAATTTATTACTTCATAGACTTTATACATTTAATACTTATATGAAAATTCATTACTTCATAGACTTTATATTTTTTATACTTATATAAAAATTTATTACTTCATAGACTTTATATTTTACTTCATAGACTTTATACATTTAATACTTATATGAAAATTTATTACTTCATAGATTTTATATATTTACTACTTATATGAAAATTTATTACTTCATAGACTTTATACAATTAATACTTATATGAAAATTTATTACTTCATAGACTTTATACAATTAATACTTATATGAAAATTTATTACTTCATAGACTTTATACAATTAATACTTATATGAAAATTTATTACTTCATAGACTTTATACATTTAATACTTATATGAAAATTTATTACTTCATAGACTTTATATATTTACTACTTATATGAAAATTTATTACTTCATAGACTTTATACATTTAGTACTTATATGAAAATTTATTACTTCATAGACTTTATACAATTAATACTTATATGAAAATTTATTACTTCATAGACTTTATACAATTAATACTTATATGAAAATTTATTACTTCATAGACTTTATACAATTAATACTTATATGAAAATTTATTACTTCATAGACTTTATATATTTACTACTTATATGAAAATTTATTACTTCATAGACTTTATACATTTAGTACTTATATGAAAATTTATTACTTCATAGACTTTATACAATTAATACTTATATGAAAATTTATTACTTCATAGACTTTATACAATTAATACTTATATGAAAATTTATTACTTCATAGACTTTATACAATTAATACTTATATGAAAATTTATTACTTCATAGACTTTATACATTTAATACTTATATGAAAATTTATTACTTCATAGACTTTATACAATTAATACTTATATGAAAATTCATTACTTCATAGACTTTATATTTTTTATACTTATATAAAAATTTATTACTTCATAGACTTTATATTTTACTTCATAGACTTTATACATTTAATACTTATATGAAAATTTATTACTTCATAGACTTTATATATTTACTACTTATATGAAAATTTATTACTTCATAGATTTTATACATTTAGTACTTATATGAAAATTTATTACTTCATAGACTTTATACAATTAATATTTATATGAAAATTTATTACTTCATAGACTTTATACAATTAATACTTATATGAAAATTTATTACTTCATAGACTTTATACAATTAATACTTATATGAAAATTTATTACTTCATAGACTTTATACAATTAATACTTATATGAAAATTTATTACTTCATAGACTTTATATATTTACTACTTATATGAAAATTTATTACTTCATAGACTTTATACATTTAGTACTTATATGAAAATTTATTACTTCATAGACTTTATGCAATTAATACTTATATGAAAATTTATTACTTCATAGACTTTATATATTTACTACTTATATGAAAATTTATTACTTCATAGACTTTATACATTTAGTACTTATATGAAAATTTATTACTTCATAGACTTTATACAATTAATACTTATATGAAAATTTATTACTTCATAGACTTTATACAATTAATACTTATATGAAAATTTATTACTTCATAGACTTTATACAATTAATACTTATATGAAAATTTATTACTTCATAGACTTTATACAATTAATACTTATATGAAAATTTATTACTTCATAGACTTTATATATTTACTACTTATATGAAAATTTATTACTTCATAGACTTTATACATTTAATACTCATATGAAAATTTATTACTTCATAGACTTTATACAATTAATACTTATATGAAAATTCATTACTTCATAGACTTTATATTTTTTATACTTATATAAAAATTTATTACTTCATAGACTTTATATTTTACTTCATAGACTTTATACATTTAATACTTATATGAAAATTTATTACTTCATAGACTTTATACAATTAATACTTATATGAAAATTTATTACTTCATAGACTTTATACAATTAATACTTATATGAAAATTTATTACTTCATAGACTTTATATATTTACTACTTATATGAAAATTTATTACTTCATAGACTTTATACATTTAGTACTTATATGAAAATTTATTACTTCATAGACTTTATGCAATTAATACTTATATGAAAATTTATTACTTCATAGACTTTATATATTTACTACTTATATGAAAATTTATTACTTCATAGACTTTATACATTTAGTACTTATATGAAAATTTATTACTTCATAGACTTTATACAATTAATACTTATATGAAAATTTATTACTTCATAGACTTTATACAATTAATACTTATATGAAAATTTATTACTTCATAGACTTTATACAATTAATACTTATATGAAAATTTATTACTTCATAGACTTTATATATTTACTACTTATATGAAAATTTATTACTTCATAGACTTTATACATTTAATACTTATATGAAAATTCACTACTTCATAGACTTTATGCAATTAATACTTATATGAAAATTTATTACTTCATAGACTTTATATATTTACTACTTATATGAAAATTTATTACTTCATAGACTTTATACATTTAGTACTTATATGAAAATTTATTACTTCATAGACTTTATACAATTAATACTTATATGAAAATTTATTACTTCATAGACTTTATACAATTAATACTTATATGAAAATTTATTACTTCATAGACTTTATACAATTAATACTTATATGAAAATTTATTACTTCATAGACTTTATATATTTACTACTTATATGAAAATTTATTACTTCATAGACTTTATACATTTAGTACTTATATGAAAATTTATTACTTCATAGACTTTATGCAATTAATACTTATATGAAAATTTATTACTTCATAGACTTTATATATTTACTACTTATATGAAAATTTATTACTTCATAGACTTTATACATTTAATACTTATATGAAAATTCACTACTTCTTCATTTAATATTGCAAGCAAAGTATTTTGGTTAACATTTTTATTTTCATGTTATTAAAACACTTGATATACTATTATACCATATTGTATAATATGATTTTAATTCAATTACTTTATTACTTTGGTATATTAAATGATAGTCGTTTGATAACAATCCCAACATTTACCTTATTTTCAATAAATATTGAAAACAAAGTTTTATGCGTTCAAATTTTTATTTTCATGTTATGATTCTCTCAAACACTCATTAATATACCATATTGTATAATATGCTTTTATTTCAATTACTTTATTACTTTTGGTATATTAAATGATAGTCGTTTGATAACAATCCCAACACTTACCTTATTTTCAATAAATATTGAAAACAAAGTTTTATACGTTCAAATTTTTATTTTCATGTTATGATTCTCTCAAACACTCATTAATATACCATATTGTATAATATGCTTTAATTTCAATTACTTTATTACTTTTGGTATATTAAATGATAGTCGTTTGATAACAATCCCAACACTTACCTTATTTTCAATAAATATTGAAAACAAAGTTTTATACGTTCAAATTTTTATTTTCATGTTATGATTCTCTCAAACACTCATTAATATACCATATTGTATAATATGCTTTAATTTCAATTACTTTATTACTTTTGGTATATTAAATGATAGTCGTTTGATAACAATCCCAACACTTACCTTATTTTCAATAAATATTGAAAACAAAGTTTTATGCGTTCAAATTTTTATTTTCATGTTATGATTCTCTCAAACACTCATTAATATACCATATTGTATAATATGCTTTAATTTCAATTACTTTATTACTTTTGGTATATTAAATGATAGTCGTTTGATAACAATCCCAACACTTACCTTATTTTCAATAAATATTGA
>NW_027212753.1:700000-717500 GCF_042242935.1 Bactrocera oleae | reverse complement strand
CCCCAAATCCTCAAACGCTCTAAGCGGTATACCCAATACCGCTTCCCTGACAGATCGTCCATATTGGTTCCAGTCGATACCAGAGGTACGCCATCGCCGCAATGGACTCTCATACAGCGAGGGAGGGGATTTAGGAGTAACCATAATTTGGATCAAATTATGATCACTCAATCCCCACCCTCCCTTAACCTCCCATCTAGCTACGAACGCCCTATCTGCTGCCTGATTCATAAGCGTCACGTCAATGTCACTCACGCCCCCAGGCCCATCAAACGTGTACCATTCACTCGGCTCATTCACAATGTGGAGGTTTTTAGCCACCACCCATTCACTTAATGCCTCGCCTCGACTGTGGCTTTGATATCCAGACGAATGCCGGGATACCTTACTAAACCACATCGAAGACGAGGCATTCGCATCCAGCCCTAGGATAAATGGGCTACTACTCGCAAGTAGTAGTAGCTTATCCATGTAGCCCAGGTAGGGCTCTAGGGGCTCGCTAAATTTGCAGTACAAACTAGCTACAATCAGCCTACCGAACTCCCCCTCTATCGCGACACATACACCCAGTTGTGAGGAATCCACAACTACGCAATCGTAGTTGGGATCACTCACAACAATTGCAGCATTAGCCCCAAGGTCCGTGAAGACCTTGAAACTACCAGGAAGACCCCGAACCACACCATTGGTGGCGTAGGGCTCCTGGAGTAAGGCAATGCCGCACCTCCCCTCAGCCATACACCCCCCCAATTCACACATTACGGCATACGCCCCCTGGCAGTTTAACTGTATAATCCCCCCCATCAGTGTCTGGCGAGGGCGCGCTCAACAATGCCACAGTATATCGGGCAGACAGCGGACATCATAAGATGCCCAGCTGGTCTACCCTTGAATGCGCAGTTGCGGCAATGGAGTGCATTGACGCAACTGGCAGCTCTGTGGCCTTCTTGACCGCACCTCCGGCAGACATCTGATTTGGCCCTACACACAGCCACTCTATGGTCGAAACTCATACACCGGAAGCAGCCAGCAACGGGGCTATCCGGTCGCACCCGGAAGGAGAACCACTTGATGTAGCACCTACCTGCCTCCAAGAGGGCGGACATCATTTTGTCCGTACCCTCAAGGACGACATTGGTGCTACCATCAGGGGCCACCTTCCAGGGACGACTGACCATCCTCACGTCTGACCTCAGGGACGCCGGGCTGAAATCCTGAAGGTTCAGCCGGAGTAACTCTTCCATGAACTCGTCATGGGAGATCTCCGTGTGAACCCCCTGGACCACAACCCGGGGACCCAACTTCCGGTTGACAGTCACGTCCAACCCCACCTCCCCGAATTTCGCGTTAGTCGCCACTTTCTCCCTCTCTAAAACAGAGGGAGTGCGGATAACCGCCCCACCACCCTTAATAGGCCTAACTTCGTGAATCCTTACCCCCAGGGAAGGACCCACCTCCTTAACTACTTTCTGTATGACTTCCTTAGAGGAAGTTGCGGGCCCCTTACTCCTGACCACAACAGACCAGGTCTCAACAGCCTTCGGCGCCACCGGTGCAATCGCCTCCAGTACAGGTGCTGGGGGCGGAGGCATCGGTGCCGATGGAGCCGGCATTGACCTGCTCGGTGGCGAGGAGTGTCCCCCACAGCCTCCTCTAAGGGCGTCAACTTGACCACGAAGATGGGCATTCTCGGTTACTACCGTCATCAGAAGTGCCTCGTACTTCGAGGCAAGCTCCATCAGCCCCTTCGCGGTCCCTATGGCGAAATTTTCGGCCCCAAAAACCACTTCGCTAAGCTCAGCCGAAATTTTCTTTATAGCCGCGACATGGCTAACCGCACCACCCCCGACAAAAATCGCGCTCCCTTTAGCAGCGTCACCTCTGCCCACACTACCCTTACTCGCGCTCGCCTTCTTTGCGCCCGTTTTTGTCGCGCCCTCGTCACCACGCACGAGACCAACTTCTGCAGTGCCCGATTTCTGCGCGCCCACATAAGCGCTCGTAACACGCACTTCGCCCTCGCCCGACTTTGCGGGGTGAACAGCCGCTTTTTCAGCGGTGTCACCTTTACCGCATCCGCTACAACTACCGCTCCCGCCCTCTTCACCCCCCGTTTCACCCGCAGACCCCAAACGCGCCTTCTGCCGAGGCGGGGACCTTACCGGTGGCCCCACCATCTCGTCTCCCGAAGTGTCGACCGTAATGGTTGATGGCCCCGACTCTTCGCTCCCAGCGAGGGACTTAACCCTCCTCCTCCGTGGTGGAGGCATCTCTACCTTAGTAGATAGGGACAGCGTCCGGTGTGTTTAACGTGAGTACCTGCCGTCGACGGCCTTACCTCACGGTGCTCAAAAGCACGGCGTATCAATACAATGCGTTGATCAGCGCCCCGAAAATGCCAGGCATTTTTCAGTACCGATTGGTAGTGTGGAATGGACACACTACACACCTTGGTGAGGTTCGAGGCCTATCTAACACCTCTGCCGTACTTTGGGTCCGGCACCCGGTTGCAGTGCAACTCCACATTGAGTGAACAAAACACTCTTCCCGCATTTGGGCATCAACCACAACCACCACGATACTCCCCGAAGGGCCAGTCCGCATGAGCAGGTTGGAGCGAACTCCAAGGGCCCCTGCTCCCCGTGGTACCAGAATTAAGTCTCCGGTCAGACCTCGTAGCCGAAGCTACTACCAGTTGAGCTTCCATACTGCTCTGTACTGGTGACCAGGGATTAAATCCCTACCCCTTATCTTTCACCCTTAATCTAACCCCTATTTTCAGCTAATTGTCTCCGCCGCCTGAACAATTCACGCGCAAACCTATCAAACGACCCTAACTGTTCGGTATTTGGACTAGTGGAGATCACACCGCTGACGTCTAATCGTCCATTAGTCCAACTAATCCCCATTCCTTCAAGGTTCCTAATGTCCGAGTACATCGGGCAGAGCGCAATAACATGCGCCCAATCTTCAACACGCGCCCCACACATACACTCTGGCGTGTCAGAAAGGTGCCTCTGATGCAGAAATGCGTTCAGAGGACCATGTCCAGTAAGCAGAAAACCCAGGCTCAGACAGAATCGGAAGTCTGGGTTTTCTTCTACAAACCTAACGTCCCGGATGTACCCATAGGTCACCCTACCGTTAGGGCTATTGTCCCAACGGTCTTGCCACCTTATTTTAACCCTGTCCTCTAGAAGTCTCTTGCTTCCTAGATATCCTTCCCTCTCTACGTCAAGGTCGGAAATCAGGTTATTCTGCAGCAAGGACACACTCAAGCCTCTTCTTAACCTGAATGCAACAGCACGCTGTATGACAATCAGGTCAAGAGGGGGTGCACCTAACAAAACTTGCATCGCATCCGTTGAAACGGTGCGACACACTGGCAAACAGGCTAGCAGCATACAGCGCTGCACGGAGAGTAGTTTTTGGCGACCGAAGACCGTCGTGGCTAATTCCCACCATACTGCAGCTCCATAAGTGGCACAGGCCACAAATAAGCCACGATATATGGTGCGAACCGCACGACGTCCGAGGCCCCAATCACTCCGTAAAACGCGCCTGACCTTGCCGACAGTCGCTAGCAGTCTTTCTTTCACGCTAACCAAGTGTGGTGTGAAACACATCCTTTCCCTCATGGTCAACCCCAAGTATTTGACTTGCGTCATGTATTTGATGCTGACCCCATTTACACGGACAATCGGTGGACGAGCCGGCGACAATCTGCCCTTAAGCAGCATTGTAACCGTTTTGTCCATTGATATGTCCACACCAACACCTACACCCCAGCTGTGGACAATTTCTAAGAATCGTCCTCCCGCTCGCTCTATTTCGGACCTCGAGTGACCTTCAACTAACAGAAGAAGGTCGTCCGCGTACGCACAACACTTGCATACTGGTTCAAGTTGTCCAAGCAGAGAGTCCATCATAAGGTTCCAAATATATGGACCACAGATGGATCCCTGCGGGCAGCCCCGAGCCACCCCAATCTCGACACTCCCATTCATTCCTACGATTGAGGCTTTTCTGTCCGAAAAGTAGCTGCACCAGAGAGTAACTTCCGGGCAGCCGAGCTCCTCCAATCGTTCAATCACCCTATCCCAGATTAGGTAGTCAAAAGCTCCCTTAAAGTCAACAAATATGCCAAGGACATATTCGTTGACGTTCTCCCTAACGGCACTCTGGACATACATCCAAGCATCCTCTACACTGCGTCCTTTCCTGAAACCATACTGCCTATCCGACCACATATCCCGCGTTAGATCCTGAAGTCGTTCCACCATAACTCTCTCCAGTACTTTTCCCAGCACTGGAAGGAGACTGATGCCCCGATAAGAACGAGGATCACTCCTGATCTTATCAGGGGACTTCAAGAGAGGAACGACCCTAGCTCTTTTCCACTCCCGTGGAAAATATCCCTCCCACACGCACTTATTGTAAATGGCCTCCAGGTATTCCGGAATGAACTTCCACATGCTTTTACACATCTCTCCGTTCAAACCATCAAAACCTGGGGATCTTTTACACCTGACCAGGCCAAAGGCGTATCCCAGCTCCCCTTCATCTAGTGGAGGAACAGGTACCTCATACGTTTGAGATACCCGAGCCTCCGCCCTAGGAAAGAACGCTCCTAGCAGAACCCCAGCACAGTCTCTCCACGTTGATAATACAGTATCACCAACGCGGAGAGAGGTGATATCCTCCCTCTTACGACCCCTACAGATCTTGTAGACCTGACCCCATGGGTCGTTCCTATTTTCCCCTATAAAATTCCTCCATTCCTCTTCTTTGGTTTTGACTAGCATTTGTTTGTAATCGCTCATCACACAACTAAATTCATACCTAATCTGGGATAGCCCATCAGAGTTTGACTGTCTAGCGCGTTGAAACTTTCGTCTCAATCGCCGGACAGCTCTCCTCTTCATCGTTAGCTCTTTCGTCCACCACTTAAGTTTTCTCACTCTGAAGCTTTCGAACTTTCCGAGAACACTGTTGTTCACTTCCCACACTACATCGTATAGCCGAGAAATTTGCTCGTCCACCCCAAAGTCTTCAAACTCACTAAGCGGTATTTCTAATACCGCTTCCCTGACAGATCGTCCATATTGGTTCCAGTCGATACCAGAGGTACGCCATCGCCGCAATGGACTCTCATACGCCGAGGGAGGAGATTTAGGAGTAACCATAATTTGAATCAAGTTATGGTCACTCAATCCCCACCCTCCCCTAATCTCCCACCTAACATTAAAGGTCCTATTTGCTGCCTCATTCATGAAGGACACATCGATGTCGCTCACACCCCCAGGCCCATCAAACGTATACCACTCGCTTGGCTCGTTTAATATGTGAAGACTATTTGCCTCCACCCATTCGCTTAATACCTCGCCTCTAGTGTGGCTTTGATATCCTGACGAATGTCGGGATACCTTACTAAACCACATAGAGGACGAGGCATTCGCATCCATTCCTAGGATAAGCGAGCTACTACTGGCAAGTAGCAGTAGCTTATCCATGTACAGCAGGTAAGGCTCTAGAGGTTCGCTGTATTTGCAATAAACACTAGCGACTACCAATCTACCGAACTCCCCCTCTATGGATACACAAACACCCAGCTGTGACGAATCCAGAACTACGCAGTCGTAGCTCGGATTATTCACAACTATTGCGGCATTTCTCCTAAGGTCTGTGAATACCCTAAATCCTCCAGGGAGACCCCGAACCACACCATTAGTGGCGTAGGGCTCCTGGAGTAATGCGATGCCGCACCCACCCTCTAGCATACAACCCCCTAACTCGCACATTACGGCATAACAACCCTGACAATTTAGCTGTAAAATCGTCCCCATTAGTGTCTGGAAAGGGCACGCTCTACTATGCCACAGTAGACCGGACAAGCAGCTGACATCATAAGATGCCCAGCTGGTCTACCCTTAAATGCACAGTTGCGACAATGTGGTGCATTGACGCAACTAGCAGCTCTGTGGCCTTCCTGACCACACCTACGGCAGACATCGGACTTGGCCTTACATTGCGCCACTCGATGGTCAAAGCCCATGCACCGAAAACAGCCGGCAACAGGGCTGTCTGGTCGCACTCGGAAGGAAAACCACTTAATGTAGCACCTTCCCGCTTCTAAAAGGGCGGACATTACTTCCTCCGAACCCTCCAGAACGACGTTAGTTTTACCATCTGGCGCCACCTTCCAGGGGCGACTGACCAACCTAACGTCGGATTTCTTTGCCTCAGGACTTAAATTCGTACTGAAGAGTTCTTCCATGAATTCCTCATGGGAGATCTCGGTGTGTACTCCTTGCACCACAACCCTTGGCCCCAACTTCCGGTTGACACTGACGTCCAACCCTACCTCCCCGAATTTTGCGTTAGTCGCCACTTTCTCCCTCTCTAAAACGGAGGGAGTGCGGATGACCGCCCCACCACCCTTTATCGGCCTTACATCATGGATCCTTACGCCGAGTGAAGGACCCACCTCCTTGACCACCTTTTTGATTACTTCCTTAGAGGAAGTAGCCGGCCCCTTACTCCTGACCACAACTGACCAGGTCTCCACCGGCTTCGACGACATCGGCGCTATTGCCTTCAGCACGGGTGCCGGAGGGGCAGGCGCCGACGTCGCGGGAGCCACCGTTGGTCTGATCACTCGCGGTCCCCCACAACCTCCCTTAAGGGCATCCACCTGCCCGCGAAGATGCGCGTTCTCTGCGATTATCGTCATCAGGAGTGCCTCGTACTTCGAGGCAAGCTCCATTAGACCCTTCATTTCGGAATTCTCCATAATCTTACCCCCGAAAACCAAGGCGCTAACCTCAGCGGTTACAGCTTTCATAGCTGCAACATGGGTGATAGCGCCACCCCCAACAACACCCCCCTTATTTGGATTCAACTCCCCTTTCATACCTTTCCTCTTTTCCTTTTTGCCTCCTCCTGCCTCATTTGCTGCTCCGGCTACCTGTTTCGCCGCTCCAGTCTCGCTGGCGCTCTCGCATGACCTCCCCAACGGTGGAGTGCCCAGGCGAGCCTTTCTGCGCGGTGGGGGCTTTTCAACTTCCTTTTCGCCCGCCGATGACGCTGCCGTAATCATATCGGCTTCCGACTCCTCGCTCTCGGCGGGTGCCTTTGCTCCTCGCCTTCGTGGTGGAGACATTTTTCTCCTGCACTCGCGATCGCGTACCTACTACCCAAGTACGTAACTCGCGATCCGACAAAGTTCGAAATAGGCACTCACGAACGCGTACCTGCACTACAACAATGTTGTCAGTGGCCTTCAGGTTTCTTGCGGTCCACACAAAACCGGTGCCCGAACTGTTTGTGGACAATGCGGTCACTGTCTTTTGTTCTGCACACACAAACTTCACGCCAGGCAATAACACTGCCTATTGTTTGTAAGCACACACCAGGCAAAAGCACTGCCTATTGTTTGTAAGCAGTTTCAAACGTGCCTAAATTGTCACTGGCCTTCGCACCAGGCAATAACACAGTCTATTGTTTGTACGCACACCAGGCAAAAACACTACCTACTGTTTGTAAGCAATTTTTAAAAGTGCCTGAATTGTCACTGAACTTCGCACCAGGCAATAACACTGCCTATTGTTGTATTTTCACTGTACACTTGCACTACAATTTTTAAAGCAATTACCCGCGGTAATGCTTTATGTGTCTCTGGCCTTCGATTTAATTCGCGCCAGGCAATTGTATGTTTTCTGTTAACAGAAAAAATTCACTGTTTTCAACTGTCACTAAATTGTTTTATCAATGCGCTAACACGACCGTTCACTACGAGTGTCTACAACAGAGTGAGTAGATAGGGACAGAGGGAATCTCGTTAATCCATTCATGCGCGTCACTAATTAGATGACGAGGCATTTGGCTACCTTAAGAGAGTCATAGTTACTCCCGCCGTTTACCCGCGCTTACTTGAATTTCTTCACTTTGACATTCAGAGCACTGGGCAGAAATCACATTGTGTCAACACCCGTTAGGGCCATCACAATGCTTTGTTTTAATTAGACAGTCGGATTCCCCAAGTCCGTGCCAGTTCTGAATTGATTGTTAATTGATAATCGTTATAATTTAAAAAGTATCTATACAATAATAAATCCTTTAGAAATTTTAGCAAGAAAGTTCCACAATTGGCTACGTAACTACTATCCGGGGAACAAGAATCGAAATTCTCTATTTACCCAGAACGAGTACATAAACCATGGTATTGCTTCCCAATCAAGCCCGACTATCTCAATCTTCAGAGCCAATCCTTATCCCGAAGTTACGGATCTAATTTGCCGACTTCCCTTACCTACATTATTCTATCGACTAGAGACTCTTCACCTTGGAGACCAGCTGCGGATATTGGTACGGCCTGTTGAGAAGTTTGCGTAACCCCACCATAAATTTTCAAGGTCCGAGGAGAAAATATCGACACAACAGTAAATGTCATGCTCTTCTAGTCCATCTACCATATCTCTCTTCGAAAGACTTCCATGGTAGTACGACTATAAAACAGAAAAGAAAACTCTTCCGATACCTCTCGACGGCTTCTTTATGGTCGTTCCTGTTGCCAGGATGAGCACAAGGCCCATTTTTAATAACAAACGGATACTCAACAGGTTACGGAATTGGAACCGTATTCCCTTTCGTTCAAAATTATTCAAGTGTTTAATTACTATGGAATAAAAATTCATTCATTTCATTTCATTAAAACTTGAAAATTTTCGGCTTTCGCCTTGAACTTAGGACCGACTAACTCGTGATCAACCACTGTTCACACGAAACCCTTCTCCACTTCAGTCCTCCAAGGTCTCATTCGATTATTTGCTACTACCACCAAGATCTGTACCAATAGCGGCTCCATGCAGGCTTACGCCAAACACTTCTAAGCACACCATTGTACCCTCCTACTCACTAAAGTTTCAAAATTTATAATCCAACCGAAATTGTATTATAAATCATGTACTTTAGCGGTAATGTATAGGTATACAACTTAAGCGCCATCCATTTTAAGGGCTAGTTGCTTCGGCAGGTGAGTTGTTACACACTCCTTAGCGGATTACGACTTCCATGTCCACCGTCCTGCTGTTTTAAGCAACCAACGCCTTTCATGGTATCTGCATGAGTTGTTAATTTAGGCACCGTAACATTACGTTTGGTTCATCCCTCAGCGCCAGTTCTGCTTACCAAAAGTGGCCCACTGGGCACATTATATCATAACCTCAACCTTCATATCAAGAAAGGTGAGGTTCTTACCCATTTAAAGTTTGAGAATAGGTTAAGGTCGTTTCGACCCTAAGGCCTCTAATCATTCGCTTTACCAGATAAGATTATTTTACATAATTTTTAAATGCACCAGCTATCCTGAGGGAAACTTCGGGTGAACCAGCTACTAGATGGTTCGATTGGTCTTTCGCCCCTATACTCAATTCTGACAATCGATTTGCACGTCAGAACTGTTTCGGTCTTCCATCAGGGTTTCCCCTGACTTCAACCTGATCAAGTATAGTTCACCATCTTTCGGGTCACAGCATATATGCTCAAGGTACGCTCCAGTTAGAGGTATAAATAATAATAAATTATCATTATACATAACTATATGGAACGCCCCGGGATTGAATTAATAATGTAATACATTAAAAATTAATCCCATTATTAATACAGTTAAGTTAATTTCGCCATTAGGTTTAATATAACCCAATGACTTGCACATATGTTAGACTCCTTGGTCCGTGTTTCAAGACGGGTCCCGAAGGTATCCTGAATCTTTCGCATTGTTAATCATATAAATGCATACAATTAATATTAAAATCAATGATAATAATATTATTGTAAAATTCAAAAGAATTTTAGCATTATATATAATAAAATCTATCAACACTTTATCAAATCATCAGTAATTATTCTATGTTAATAAGCTAAAAGCAAATTAATTTGAATAAACTTAAAAACCAATGATCTTTTGATAAATATTTTATTATGTTAATAGATTACAATGTCCTTATATGAAAAAAATGCACACTATTACTATAATATTTAAAATTAAATACTACAGTTATAATGATGAATTTTTCATAATGGATATTCAGGTTCATCGGGCTTAACCTCTAAGCAGTTTCACGTACTATTTAACTCTCTATTCAGAGTTCTTTTCAACTTTCCCTCACGGTACTTGTTTACTATCGGTCTCATGGTTATATTTAGTTTTAGATGGAGTTTACCACCCACTTAGTGCTGCACTATCAAGCAACACGACTCTTTGGAAATATCTTTCTAGTAATCATTAACGTTATACGGGCCTGGCACCCTCTATGGGTAAATGGCCTCATTTAAGAAGGACTTAAATCGTTAATTTCTCATACTAGATATTAAGATATTCCATACACTGCATCTCACATTTGCCATATAGACAAAGTGACTTAGTGCTGAACTATTTTCTTTTCGCTCGCCGCTACTAAGAAAATCCTTGTTAGTTTCTTTTCCTCCCCTCATTAATATGCTTAAATTCAGGGGGTAGTCCCATATGAGTTGAGGTTGTATAAAATATATTTTAGATTGATTTGTTTATTTTTATTTAATTTTTTTGCTATTTGCTATTTTAAAGAAATATATTTTTATATCTTGATTACTCAATATTATTCAATCTTTTCATCCCTTTTTAAAATTCATAATATAATAATTAATAAAATTAACAACATTATTCCTCCACATATCATATATTTTTTTTTATTATAAATTTTTCTCAATACAATAGAGTGAATTAATTCTAGAATAAAAATTTATTTTATGCTAGACATTCCTCTTATGTATTATTTAATATAATTTAAATAATGTTGAAAATTTTTTCTTTTATGGGAATACTAAGATTCTCATTTATCATAAATTTTCGTTCAAATATGAGGTATTCAAGAATATATTTTCTATATTTCTTTTTATGCTATTAATATTATGGATTGAAAAATACAATCCAATAATATGCCATATGCTTAAATTCTATTAATTGACTAAAAGAATAAGCAACTAATTTAGCATAGTCTTACAACCCTCAACCATATGTAGTCCAAGCAGCACTTTAAAATTAATTAAAGTACATAACAGCATGGACCGCAATATGCGTTCAAAATGTCGATGTTCATGTGTCCTGCAGTTCACACGATGACGCACAGTTTGCTGCGTTCTTCATCGACCCATGAGCCGAGTGATCCACCGCTTAGAGTGATAATTTTTTTGTATTTTTTTAATTCAAAGTCAAAGAATTTTAATTTATTGAAAGTATTAATAATTAATCAATAATAAATTTTTAATACATAAGTTTAAAACATCTTTCAATAAATTGTAATTTTAAACCCAAACATTTGCAGCTGCGCATGTCTTAGGTCAACAAAAACAGTAATACCTTTTATATATTATTTTCTTCTCTATTTGTGCGTTTTCTTTTTTTAAATTTTTCAACATGTTTTTAATCACAAATAGAAAATACCATAAAAAAAAGGTATTACACACGTTAATGTGAACAAGTTAACTTATCATTTATAATATTTTATATAAATATCACAATTAAATATTATTTTCTATATAAATAATAAGTACAGCTATATGTTTAAAGGTTTTTTTATTGCGTTCAAATACAATGTATGCGAAGTTCACAATATAATATATATTGTCATAATGCATTACAAGGAGTTAAAAAAAAAAAAAAAAACAGAAAAACATTCAAAACATTGTATAATTCAAAACATTTTGAATGAAAAGAACAAAAAGAAAACTTTTTTTTCTTTTTTATTCTTTTTTTTTATTTTGTTTTTATATAATTATTTTTTTTTCTTTTCGGATAGGAACACAATAATGATCCTTCCGCAGGTTCACCTACGGAAACCTTGTTACGACTTTTACTTCCTCTAAATAATCAAGTTCGGTCAACTTTTGCGAAACAACCGTGAAACACAAGGCGTCACAGTGATCACGTCCGGAGACCTCACTAAATAATTCAATCGGTAGTAGCGACGGGCGGTGTGTACAAAGGGCAGGGACGTAATCAATGCGAGTTAATGACTCACACTTACTGGGAATTCCAAGTTCATGTGAACAGTTTCAGTTCACAATCCCAAGCATGAAAGTGGTTCAGCGGTTTACCCGGACCTCTCGGTCTAGGAAATACACGTTGATACTTTCATTGTAGCGCGCGTGCAGCCCAGGACATCTAAGGGCATCACAGACCTGTTATTGCTCAATCTCGTTACTGCTAGACGCAATTTGTCCATTTAAGAAGCTAGTGTCCTTATAATGGGACAAACCAACAGGTACGACTCCACTTATATAAACACATTCAAACACTTGTACATTCAAGATGAACGCATGAATGAAGGCTATATAAGCTTCAACACCATAATCCTGAAAGCATCTATTTAATATATTTGAGTCTCGTTCGTTATCGGAATTAACCAGACAAATCACTCCACGAACTAAGAACGGCCATGCACCACCACCCATAGATTCGAGAAAGAGCTATCAATCTGTCTTACACGCTTATGTTCGGACCTGGTAAGTTTTCCCGTGTTGAGTCAAATTAAGCCGCAGGCTCCACTCCTGGTGGTGCCCTTCCGTCAATTCCTTTAAGTTTCAGCTTTGCAACCATACTTCCCCCGGAGCCCAAAAGCTTTGGTTTCCCGGGAAGCGACTGAGAGAGCCATAGTAGTAGCTACACCCAATTGCTAGCTGGCATCGTTTATGGTTAGAACTAGGGCGGTATCTGATCGCCTTCGAACCTCTAACTTTCGTTCTTGATTAATGAAAACATCTTTGGCAAATGCTTTCGCTTAAGTTAGTCTTACGACGGTCCAAGAATTTCACCTCTCGCGTCGTAATACTAATGCCCCCAAACTGCTTCTATTAATCATTACCTCTTGATCTAAAAACCAATGAAAGTAGAACAGAGGTCTTATTTCATTATTCCATGCACAAAATATTCAGGCATTTGGAGCCTGCTTTAAGCACTCTAATTTGTTCAAAGTAATTGTACCGGCCCACAACAACACTCGATGAAGAGCACTGAAGCAGGTTTAAATAGGAGGAATATATAAAAAATACATTGTATTAATTATATATAAGAACTCCACCGGTAATACGCTTACATACATAAGGTAATGTACATACCACAATTATAGTTGTACTACCCGTATGAAGCACAAATTCAACTACGAACGTTTTAACCGCAACAACTTTAATATACGCTATTGGAGCTGGAATTACCGCGGCTGCTGGCACCAGACTTGCCCTCCAATAGGTCCTTGTTAAAGGATTTAAAGTGTACTCATTCCAATTACAGGGCCTCGGATATGAGTCCTGTATTGTTATTTTTCGTCACTACCTCCCCGAACTGGGAGTGGGTAATTTACGCGCCTGCTGCCTTCCTTAGATGTGGTAGCCGTTTCTCAGGCTCCCTCTCCGGAATCGAACCCTGATTCCCCGTTACCCGTTGCAACCATGGTAGTCCTAGATACTACCATCAAAAGTTGATAGGGCAGACATTTGAAAGATCTGTCGTCGGTACGAGACCATACGATCTGCAAGTTATCTAGAGTTCAACCAATATAACGATCGAATAATCGCTTGGTTTTAGCCTAATAAAAGCACACGTTCCAAAAGGTCCGTGTTTATTTTGCATGTATTCACAGTTATCCAAGTAACTGTTAACGATCTATGGAACCATAACTGATATAATGAGCCTTTTGCGGTTTCACTTTTAATTTGTTTGTACTTAGACATGCATGGCTTAATCTTTGAGACAAGCATATAACTACTGGCAGGATCAACCAGAATAATATATATTTCTTTTTTATATAATATTTTTTATATTATATAAAAGTTTAAAATGATATTTTCTTATTTGAAAATTATACACAAATACACAAAACATAAAAACATTTACAATATACACAACAATTTTTCTATGTTTCTTTATTATATTTTTTTTCATTATATTTCATTTCTATTGTGTGATTTTGTAATGGATTTTTTTAATTTTTGTTTTGGTATCGTGAAAAGAATTTTCGTTCTCTATACATATTATTATTTAATTATTATGTAAGAACGATATTTCTTCTTATATTGGCAAAATTTTCAAATAATATCATTCTATACATTTTACTTTATTTCAATGCATATAGTAATATATATACCTTTTTTTAAGAGTATATACATTTTTTTCTTGATTTGAAATTAATAATTTCAAATTCTATTATATTTATTTCAATAATAAATATATGATAAAAAGTATTTTCGGGTGCAACACTTTAATATTTTATTTTATTTAAAAACCATCCTTTTACACATATATTTTATGAGTAAATATTAGAATAGCTCACAAATAAAACTAAAATATTGTTTAATATTTATTTCTACAATATGTTAGTATAGAATAATAGATTTTTTATGTTTTTGTATAAAACAAAATCTATTTCTATTTAAACTAACTGTAGGAAACCAGGAATAAAAAACGCTCATTATATACAATATGTTAGTACAGAATATAGAGTTTTGTATAAAACAAAATCTATTTCTATTTAAACTAACTGTATAAAAACCAGGAATAAAAAACGCTCATTATATACAATATGTTAGTACAGAATATAGAGTTTTGTATAAAACAAAATCTATTTCTATTTAAACTAACTGTATAAAAACCAGGAATAAAAAACGCTCATTATATACAATATGTTAGTACAGAATATAGAGTTTTGTATAAAACAAAATCTATTTCTATTTAAACTAACTGTATAAAAACCAGGAATAAAAAGGCACACAAAATCAACTTTCATTTTCATATTTACTTAAAAATACATATAAAGTAAAAAATATTTCCATATAAATACTAAGTAAATAAAGTCATACAAGTATGAAAATTTTCATACAAGTACTAAATACATAAATCATATAAGTATAGTAATATTCATACTTATAAGTATTTAAAAACAATTTCTTACTAATAAACTAACATAAGGAATTCAAATATATAAAAGTATAATACATTTCCTAGCAGTAAAAAATTTTCATATAAGTACTAAATGTATAAAGTCTATGAAGTAATAAATTTTCATATAAGTACTATTTCAGTATATGTCAATTTGAGCAGATTTGTGCAAATTTGTTATAAATGTTCTCTCCCATGTTGACGTTACCAACCCGAAAATATATGGAAAAATTCTTTTAACCTATTTAAAATTTAAAAACTCATATATACGTGGGTAATTTATATCATTTTCAAATATCGTCATGGTCATAATACAACTAATAACATCAAAAGTATTTTTACAATCGATTTTTTTTTTAAATTTTTAACTTGTATGACTTCATATTTAATACTTATATGAAAATTTATTACTTCATAGACTTTATACATTTAATACTTATATGAAAATTTATTACTTCATAGACTTTATACATTTAATACTTATATGAAAATTCATTACTTCATAGACTTTATATTTTTTATACTTATATAAAAATTTATTACTTCATAGACTTTATATTTTACTTCATAGACTTTATACATTTAATACTCATATGAAAATTTATTACTTCATAGACTTTATATATTTACTACTTATATGAAAATTTATTACTTCATAGACTTTATACAATTAATACTTATATGAAAATTTATTACTTCATAGACTTTATACAATTAATACTTATATGAAAATTTATTACTTCATAGACTTTATACAATTAATACTTATATGAAAATTTATTACTTCATAGACTTTATACAATTAATACTTATATGAAAATTTATTACTTCATAGACTTTATACATTTAATACTTATATGAAAATTCATTACTTCATAGACTTTATATTTTTTATACTTATATAAAAATTTATTACTTCATAGACTTTATATTTTACTTCATAGACTTTATACATTTAATACTTATATGAAAATTTATTACTTCATAGATTTTATATATTTACTACTTATATGAAAATTTATTACTTCATAGACTTTATACAATTAATACTTATATGAAAATTTATTACTTCATAGACTTTATACAATTAATACTTATATGAAAATTTATTACTTCATAGACTTTATACAATTAATACTTATATGAAAATTTATTACTTCATAGACTTTATACATTTAATACTTATATGAAAATTCATTACTTCATAGACTTTATATTTTTTATACTTATATAAAAATTTATTACTTCATAGACTTTATATTTTACTTCATAGACTTTATACATTTAATACTTATATGAAAATTTATTACTTCATAGACTTTATATATTTACTACTTATATGAAAATTTATTACTTCATAGACTTTATACATTTAGTACTTATATGAAAATTTATTACTTCATAGACTTTATACAATTAATACTTATATGAAAATTTATTACTTCATAGACTTTATACAATTAATACTTATATGAAAATTTATTACTTCATAGACTTTATACAATTAATACTTATATGAAAATTTATTACTTCATAGACTTTATATATTTACTACTTATATGAAAATTTATTACTTCATAGACTTTATACATTTAGTACTTATATGAAAATTTATTACTTCATAGACTTTATACAATTAATACTTATATGAAAATTTATTACTTCATAGACTTTATACAATTAATACTTATATGAAAATTTATTACTTCATAGACTTTATACAATTAATACTTATATGAAAATTTATTACTTCATAGACTTTATACATTTAATACTTATATGAAAATTTATTACTTCATAGACTTTATACAATTAATACTTATATGAAAATTCATTACTTCATAGACTTTATATTTTTTATACTTATATAAAAATTTATTACTTCATAGACTTTATATTTTACTTCATAGACTTTATACATTTAATACTTATATGAAAATTTATTACTTCATAGACTTTATATATTTACTACTTATATGAAAATTTATTACTTCATAGATTTTATACATTTAGTACTTATATGAAAATTTATTACTTCATAGACTTTATACAATTAATATTTATATGAAAATTTATTACTTCATAGACTTTATACAATTAATACTTATATGAAAATTTATTACTTCATAGACTTTATACAATTAATACTTATATGAAAATTTATTACTTCATAGACTTTATACAATTAATACTTATATGAAAATTTATTACTTCATAGACTTTATATATTTACTACTTATATGAAAATTTATTACTTCATAGACTTTATACATTTAGTACTTATATGAAAATTTATTACTTCATAGACTTTATGCAATTAATACTTATATGAAAATTTATTACTTCATAGACTTTATATATTTACTACTTATATGAAAATTTATTACTTCATAGACTTTATACATTTAGTACTTATCTGAAAATTTATTACTTCATAGACTTTATACAATTAATACTTATATGAAAATTTATTACTTCATAGACTTTATACAATTAATACTTATATGAAAATTTATTACTTCATAGACT
>NW_027212753.1:672500-695000 GCF_042242935.1 Bactrocera oleae | reverse complement strand
CGTCCGGTGTGTTTAACGTGAGTACCTGCCGTCGACGGCCTTATCTCACGGCGCTCAAAAGCACAGCGTATCAATACAATGCGTTGATCAGCGCCCCGAAAATGCTAGGCATATTTCAGTACCGATTGGTAGTGTGGAATGGACACACTACACACCTTGGTAAGGTTCGAGGCCTATCTAAAACCTCTGCCGTACTTTGGGTCCGGCACCCGGTTGCAATGCAACTCCACATTGAACTGACAAAACGTCAGTTCTTCCCGCATTTGGGTATAAACCACAACCACCACGATACTCCCCGAAGGGCCAGTCCGCACGAGCAGGTTGGAGCGAACTCCAAGGGCCCCTGCTCCCCGTGGTACCAGAATTAAGTCTCCGGTCAGACCTCGTAGCCGAAGCTACTACCAGTTGAGCCTCCATACAGCTCTGGACTGGTAACCAAGGGTTGAACCCCATACGCACATTACACTCACACACCTTTCACACAAGAAGCTAACCCTAACTCACAGTTAAACGCCTCCGCCGCCTAAACAATTCACGCGCAAACGACCCTAACTGTTCGGCATTCCGACTAGTGGAGATCACACCGCTAACATCTAACCGTCCATCAGTCCAGCTAATCCCCATACCCCCTAGATCCCTAATGTCCGAGTACATCGGGCACTCCGCGATCAAGTGAGCCCAGTCTTCACATCGCGCCCCACATAAACACCCCGACCTATCAGAAAGGTGCCTCTGATGCAAAAATGCATTCAGAGGCCCATGCCCCGTTAACAAAAAACCCAGACTCAGACAAAATCTGAAGTCTGGGTTACCCTCAACGAACCTAACATCCCGGATGTACTCATAAGTCACCCGACCGTTAGGACTATTGTCCCAACGGTCTTGCCACCTACTCCTAACCCTATCATCTAGAAGCCTCTTGCTCCCTAGATACCCCTCCCTCTCCACATCATCATCGGAAATCCAGTCATTCCGCAGCAATGACACACTCAAGCCCCTTCTTAACCTGAAAGCAACAGCACGCTGTATGACAATCAGGTCAAGAGGGGGTGCACCTAGTAAAACCTGCATCGCATCCGTTGAAACGGTGCGACATACAGGCAAACATGCAAGCATCATGCAACGTTGCACCGAGAGGAGTTTTCGGCGACCAGAGACCGTCATCGCTGTTTCCCACCATATTGCGGCTCCATAAGTGGCACAAGCCACAAATAGACCACGGTATATGGTGCGAACAGCACGGCGTCCAAGGCCCCAATCGCTCCTCAAGATGCGTCGCACTTTGCCTACGACCGCCTGCAGTCGCTCCTTCAAATTCGCCAAGTGTGGAGTAAAACACATTCTTTCACTCATGGTCAGCCCCAGGTATTTGACTTGCGTCACATACCTGATGCTGACCCCATTCACACGGACAATCGGTGGACGAACCGGAGACAATCTGCCCTTAAGCAGCATTGTCACCGTTTTGTCCATCGATATGTCAACCCCCACACCTAAACCCCAACTATTTACAATTTCTAAAAATTGTCCTCCCGCCCGCTCTAACTCAAATCGCGATCGACCTTCAACCAGAAGGAGAAGGTCGTCCGCATACGCACAACATTTACAGAGGGGTTCGAGCTGTCCAAGCAGAGAGTCCATCATGAGGTTCCAAATATATGGACCGCAGATGGATCCCTGCGGGCAGCCACGAACCACTCCGATCTCCACACTCCCATTCATTCCGACTAGAGAGGCTTTTCTGTCCGAAAAGTAACTCCGCCAAAGAGTAATTTCCGGACAGCCAAGCTCCTCCAGCCGTTGCAACACTCGATCCCAGCTTAGGTAATCAAATGCCCCCTTGAAGTCAACAAATATGCCAAGGACATATTTGTTGACATTCTCCCTAACAGCACCCTGAACGTAGAACCACGCATCCTCTACACTGCGTCCTTTCCTGAACCCATACTGTCTATCCGACCACATACCCCGCGTTAGCTCCTGAAGCCGTTCCACCATAACTCTTTCCAGCACTTTTCCAAGTACTGGAAGGAGACTGATGCCCCGATAAGAGCGAGGATCACTCCTGATCTTATCAGGGGACTTCAGGAGAGGTACAACCCTAGCAATTTTCCACTCGCGTGGAAAATAACCCTCCCACACGCACTTATTATAAATGGCCTCCAAGTATTCCGGAATGAACTTCCACAAGCTTTTGCACATCTCTCCGTTCAAACCATCAAAACCTGGGGACCGTTTAGACCTGACCAGGCCAAAGGCGTACCCCAACTCTCCATCGTCTAATGGAGGGACAGGTACCTCTTGTGCTTGAGGTACCTGAACCTCCGCCCTAGGAAAGAACGCTCCTAACAAAGCCCCCGCACACTCTCTCCACGTTGATAACATAGTGTCACCAACGCGAAGAGAGGTAACGTCCTCCCTCTTACGACCCCGGCAGATCCTATAGACCTGACCCCACGGGTCGTCCCTATTCTCACTCACGAAACTCCTCCACTCCTCTTCTTTAACTTTTACCAACATATCCTTATATTCCCTAGCAGCACAACTAAGTTCATGCCTAAGCTGGGACAGCCTGTCAGAATTGGACCGCCGAGCGCGTTGAAACTTTCGCCTCAATCGCCTGACAGTCCTCCTCTTCAAGGTTAACTCATGCGTCCACCACTTAATTTTCCTAACGATAAAACTTTCACACTTTCTAAGTACCCTATCATTAACCCCCCACACTACCTCATAAAGACGAGCAACCTGCTCATCAACCCCCAAATCCTCAAACGCTCTAAGCGGTATACCCAATACCGCTTCCCTGACAGATCGTCCATATTGGTTCCAGTCGATACCAGAGGTACGCCATCGCCGCAATGGACTCTCATACAGCGAGGGAGGGGATTTGGGAGTAACCATAATTTGGATCAAATTATGATCACTCAATCCCCACCCTCCCTTAACCTCCCATCTAGCTACGAACGCCCTATCTGCTGCCTGATTCATAAGCGTCACGTCAATGTCACTCACGCCCCCAGGCCCATCAAACGTGTACCATTCACTCGGCTCATTCACAATGTGGAGGTTTTTAGCCACCACCCATTCACTTAATGCCTCGCCTCGACTGTGGCTTTGATATCCAGACGAATGCCGGGATACCTTACTAAACCACATCGAAGACGAGGCATTCGCATCCAGCCCTAGGATAAATGGGCTACTACTCGCAAGTAGTAGTAGCTTATCCATGTAGCCCAGGTAGGGCTCTAGGGGCTCGCTAAATTTGCAGTACAAACTAGCTACAATCAGCCTACCGAACTCCCCCTCTATCGCGACACATACACCCAGTTGTGAGGAATCCACAACTACACAATCGTAGTTGGGATCACTCACAACAATTGCAGCATTAGCCCCAAGGTCCGTGAAGACCTTGAAACTACCAGGAAGACCCCGAACCACACCATTGGTGGCGTAGGGCTCCTGGAGTAAGGCAATGCCGCACCTCCCCTCAGCCATACACCCCCCCAATTCACACATTACGGCATACGCCCCCTGGCAGTTTAACTGTATAATCCCCCCCATCAGTGTCTGGCGAGGGCGCGCTCAACAATGCCACAGTATATCGGGCAGACAGCGGACATCATAAGATGCCCAGCTGGTCTACCCTTGAATGCGCAGTTGCGGCAATGGAGTGCATTGACGCAACTGGCAGCTCTGTGGCCTTCCTGACCGCACCTCCGGCAGACATCTGATTTGGCCCTACACACAGCCACTCTATGGTCGAAACTCATACACCGGAAGCAGCCAGCAACGGGGCTATCCGGTCGCACCCGGAAGGAGAACCACTTGATGTAGCACCTACCTGCCTCCAAGAGGGCGGACATCATTTTGTCCGTACCCTCAAGGACGACATTGGTGCTACCATCAGGGGCCACCTTCCAGGGACGACTGACCATCCTCACATCTGACCTCTGGGACGCCGGGCTAAAATCCTGAAGGTTCAGCCGGAGTAACTCTTCCATGAACTCATCATGGGAGATCTCCGTGTGAACCCCCTGGACTACAACCCGAGGACCCAACTTCCGGTTGACAGTCACGTCCAACCCCACCTCCCCGAATTTCGCGTTCATCGCAACTTTCTCCCTCTCTAAAACAGAGGGAGTGCGGATAACCGCCCCACCACCCTTAATTGGCCTAACCTCGTGGATCCTTACCCCCAGGGAAGGACCCACCTCCTTAACAACTTTTTTAATGACTTCCTCAGAGGAAGCTGCAGGCCCCTTACTCCTAACCACAACTGACCAGGTCTCAACAGGCTTCTGCGCCACCGGTGCAATCGCCTCCAGTACAGGTGCTGGGGGCGGAGGCATCGGTGCCGATGGAGCCGGCATTGACCTGCTCGGCGGCGAGGAGTGTCCTCCACAGCCTCCTCTAAGGGCGTCAACTTGACCACGAAGATGGGCATTCTCGGTTACTACCGTCATCAGAAGTGCCTCGTATTTCGAGGCAAGCTCCATCAGCCCCTTCGCGGTCCCTATAGCGAAATTTTCGGCCCCAAAAACTACTTCGCTTAGCTCCGCCGAAATTTTCTTAATAGCCGCGACATGGCTAACCGCACCACCCCCGACAACAACACCCCCCTTAAGAGCACCACGGTTGCTCGCGCCGCCCTTGCTCGCGCTCGTATTGCTCGCGCTCGTTTTGCTAGCGCCCGTTTTCTTCGCGCCCGTATCAACGCGCGCAACACCCACTTCGCCCTCGCCCGACTTTGCGGGGTGAACAGCCGCTTTTTCAGCGGTGTCACCGTTATCGCAACCGCTACCACTACCGCTCCCGCCCTCATCACCCCCCGTTTCTGCCGGCGACCCCAAACGCGCCTTCCGCCGTGGCGGGGACCTCACCGATGGCCTCACCGCCTCGTCTCCCGAAGTGTCCACCGTTACCACCGATGGACCGGACTCCTCACTCCCAGCGAGGGATTTAACCCTCCTCCTCCGTGGTGGAGGCATTCTTGCCTTCGGACGCCCTTTGGTAGGCTGATCCGCCGAACTTACCACTGACGCAGATGGCACTAGTTCAACAGATGCCGAAAACAGCCGCTCGCCAAGTACGTGCAACTGAACGCGCTGGAGAAAGTATCTCTAGCGCAGACCCGCTCTATAGCAGCGACGACCCAAGCGGACGATTAATGCGTTCTCGCTAGGGTACAGCCCACAACTCCAGCCAAAAGGCCTGGACAGAGGTCACTCAAATTGACCGCCGGACGGATCAATGTCCCCGTAACGGCCGCGAGTCGACCGATGTGGCGCTGGACCGAACCGATCCGTGGGTTAAACGCACACTGCTACGACCGTTTGTCTGCACACGGTACACTCACTTCGACACTGGACAGACGCTGGTACCTTTTGAGCAATCCTGCTCGAAACCTGCTGAAACTGGCCAACTGAACACCAGATGCCCAACACAACACTCCAAATAGGCGACTCTGCCGGCAAAGAATACCAACAATACGGCACTAAACTGGGGCTATGCAAAAAGTCCCCCACCAACAACAACGTGAACGACCACGTTGCGGTAGCACCTAAGGTACTGTACACAATATTAAAAAATATGTACTTACCGCTATTCCACCGAAAAATGCCCAAAAAACGCGCCAATTGTGCCCTTGCACGAAAAAACACACTCGCGGTCACGTACCCGAGCACTAACAACAAAACGCGAATACTCGCACAAAGCGAAATTCCGCAAGAAATTGTAGCAACAATTTCACACACTCGACAAGCAACGGTGCTTATGCTAACGCGTAAACAAATATCGCTCAAAAGAAAATACCGAAAAATCACCG
Organism: Bactrocera oleae; assembly: GCF_042242935.1. Taxonomy (NCBI): domain Eukaryota; kingdom Metazoa; phylum Arthropoda; class Insecta; order Diptera; family Tephritidae; genus Bactrocera; species Bactrocera oleae. The sequence continues at coordinate 689,176 of NW_027212753.1, read as the reverse complement.
AAAATTACTAATCACAACGATGCGCACGCACGTCTATTCGCGTCGGAATCCAAACAACGAATAGTAGATAGGGACAACGTCCGGTGTGTTTAACGTGAGTACCTGCCGTCGACGGCCTTATCTCACGGCGCTCAAAAGCACAGCGTATCAATACAATGCGTTGATCAGCGCCCCAAAAATGCAAGGCATTTTTCAGTACCGATTGGTAGTGTGGAATGGACACACTACACACCTTGGTAAGGTTCGAGGCCTATCTAAAACCTCTGCCGTACTTTGGGTCCGGCACCCGGTTGCAATGCAACTCCACATTGAACTGACAAAACGTCAGTTCTTCCCGCATTTGGGTATAAACCACAACCACCACGATACTCCCCGAAGGGCCAGTCCGCACGAGCAGGTTGGAGCGAACTCCAAGGGCCCCTGCTCCCCGTGGTACCAGAATTAAGTCTCCGGTCAGACCTCGTAGCCGAAGCTACTACCAGTTGAGCCTCCATACAGCTCTGGACTGGTAACCAAGGGTTGAACCCCATACGCACATTACACTCACACACCTTTCACACAAGAAGCTAACCCTAACTCACAGTTAAACGCCTCCGCCGCCTAAACAATTCACGCGCAAACGACCCTAACTGTTCGGCATTCCGACTAGTGGAGATCACACCGCTAACATCTAACCGTCCATCAGTCCAGCTAATCCCCATACCCCCTAGATCCCTAATGTCCGAGTACATCGGGCACTCCGCGATCAAGTGAACCCAGTCTTCACGACGCGCCCCACACAAACACCCCGACCTATCAGAAAGGTGCCTCTGATGCAAAAATGCATTCAGAGGCCCATGCCCCGTTAACAAAAAACCCAGACTCAGACAAAATCTGAAGTCTGGGTTACCCTCAACGAACCTAACATCCCGGATGTACTCATAAGTCACCCGACCGTTAGGACTATTGTCCCAACGGTCTTGCCACCTACTCCTAACCCTATCATCTAGAAGCCTCTTGCTCCCTAGAAATCCCTCCCTCTCCACATCATCATCGGAAATCCAATCATTCCGCAGCAATGACACACTCAAGCCCCTTCTTAACCTGAATGCAACAGCTCGCTGTACGACAATCAGGTCAAGAGGGGGTGCACCTAGTAAAACCTGCATCGCATCCGTTGAAACGGTGCGACATACAGGCAAACATGCAAGCATCATGCAACGTTGCACCGAGAGGAGTTTTCGGCGACCAGAGACCGTCATCGCTGATTCCCACCATATTGCGGCTCCATAAGTGGCACAAGCAACAAATAGACCACGGTATATGGTGCGAACAGCACGGCGTCCAAGGCCCCAATCGCTCCTCAAGATGCGTCGCACTTTGCCTACGACCGCCTGCAGTCGCTCCTTCAGAATCGCTAAGTGTGGAGTAAAGCACATTCTTTCACTCATGGTCAGCCCCAGGTATTTGACTTGCGTCACATACCTGATGCTGACCCCATTCACCTTGACAATCGGTGGACGAACCGGCGACAATCTGCCCTTAAGCAGCATTGTCACCGTTTTGTCCATCGATATGTCTACCCCCACACCTAAACCCCAACTATTTACAATTTCTAAAAATTGTCCTCCCGCCCGCTCTAACTCAAATCGCGATCGACCTTCAACCAGAAGGAGAAGGTCGTCCGCATACGCACAACATTTACAGAGGGGTTCGAGCTGTCCAAGCAGAGAGTCCATCATGAGGTTCCAAATATATGGACCGCAGATGGATCCCTGCGGGCAGCCACGAACCACTCCGATCTCCACACTCCCATTCATTCCGACTAGAGAGGCTTTTCTGTCCGAAAAGTAACTCCGCCAAAGAGTAATTTCCGGACAGCCAAGCTCCTCCAGCCGTTGCAACACTCGATCCCAGCTTAGGTAATCAAATGCCCCCTTGAAGTCAACAAATATGCCAAGGACATATTTGTTGACATTCTCCCTAACAGCACCCTGAACGTAGAACCACGCATCCTCTACACTGCGTCCTTTCCTGAACCCATACTGTCTATCCGACCACATACCCCGCGTTAGCTCCTGAAGCCGTTCCACCATAACTCTTTCCAGCACTTTTCCAAGTACTGGAAGGAGACTGATGCCCCGATAAGAGCGAGGATCACTCCTGATCTTATCAGGGGACTTCAGGAGAGGTACAACCCTAGCAATTTTCCACTCGCGTGGAAAATAACCCTCCCACACGCACTTATTATAAATGGCCTCCAAGTATTCCGGAATGAACTTCCACAAGCTTTTGCACATCTCTCCGTTCAAACCATCAAAACCTGGGGACCGTTTAGACCTGACCAGGCCAAAGGCGTACCCCAACTCTCCATCGTCTAATGGAGGGACAGGTACCTCTTGTGCTTGAGGTACCTGAACCTCCGCCCTAGGAAAGAACGCTCCTAACAAAGCCCCCGCACACTCTCTCCACGTTGATAACATAGTGTCACCAACGCGAAGAGAGGTAACGTCCTCCCTCTTACGACCCCGGCAGATCCTATAGACCTGACCCCACGGGTCGTCCCTATTCTCACTCACGAAACTCCTCCACTCCTCTTCTTTAACTTTTACCAACATATCCTTATATTCCCTAGCCGCACAACTAAGTTCATGCCTAAGCTGGGACAGCCTGTCAGAATTGGACCGCCGAGCGCGTTGAAACTTTCGCCTCAATCGCCTGACAGTCCTCCTCTTCAAGGTTAACTCATGCGTCCACCACTTAATTTTCCTAACGATAAAACTTTCACACTTTCTAAGTACCCTATCATTAACCCCCCACACTACCTCATAAAGACGAGCAACCTGCTCATCGACCCCCAAATCCTCAAACGCTATAAGCGGTATACCCAATACCGCTTCCCTGACAGATCGTCCATATTGGTTCCAGTCGATACCAGAGGTACGCCATCGCCGCAATGGACTCTCATACAGCGAGGGAGGGGATTTGGGAGTAACCATAATTTGGATCAAATTATGATCACTCAATCCCCACCCTCCCTTAACCTCCCATCTAGCTACGAACGCCCTATCTGCTGCCTGATTCATAAGCGTCACGTCAATGTCACTCACGCCCCCAGGCCCATCAAACGTGTACCATTTACTCGGCTCATTCACAATGTGGAGGTTTTTAGCCACCACCCATTCACTTAATGCCTCGCCTCGACTGTGGCTTTGATATCCAGACGAATGCCGGGATACCTTACTAAACCACATCGAAGACGAGGCATTCGCATCCAGCCCTAGGATAAATGGGCTACTACTCGCAAGTAGTAGTAGCTTATCCATGTAGCCCAGGTAGGGCTCTAGGGGCTCGCTAAATTTGCAGTACAAACTAGCTACAATCAGCCTACCGAACTCCCCCTCTATCGCGACACATACACCCAGTTGTGAGGAATCCACAACTACACAATCGTAGTTGGGATCACTCACAACAATTGCAGCATTAGCCCCAAGGTCCGTGAAGACCCTGAAACTACCAGGAAGACCCCGAACCACACCATTGGTGGCGTAGGGCTCCTGGAGTAAGGCAATGCCGCACCTCCCCTCAGCCATACACCCCCCCAATTCACACATTACGGCATACGCCCCCTGGCAGTTTAACTGTATAATTCCCCCCATCAGTGTCTGGCGAGGGCGCGCTCAACAATGCCACAGTATATCGGGCAGACAGCGGACATCATAAGATGCCCAGCTGGTCTACCCTTGAATGCGCAGTTGCGGCAATGGAGTGCATTGACGCAACTGGCAGCTCTGTGGCCTTCCTGACCGCACCTCCGGCAGACATCTGATTTGGCCCTACACACAGCCACTCTATGGTCGAAACTCATACACCGGAAGCAGCCAGCAACGGGGCTATCCGGTCGCACCCGGAAGGAGAACCACTTGATGTAGCACCTACCTGCCTCCAGGAGGGCGGACATCATTTTGTCCGTACCCTCAAGGACGACATTGGTGCTACCATCAGGGGCCACCTTCCAGGGGCGACTGACCATCCTTACGTCAGACCTCTGGGACGCCGGGCTGAAATCCTGAAGGTTCAGCCGGAGTAACTCTTCCATGAACTCATCATGGGAGATCTCCGTATGAACCCCCTGGACTACAACCCGAGGACCCAACTTCCGGTTGACAGTCACGTCCAACCCCACCTCCCCGAATTTCGCGTTTGTCGCAACTTTCTCCCTCTCTAAAACAGAGGGAGTGCGGATAACCGCCCCACCACCCTTAATTGGCCTAACCTCGTGGATCCTTACCCCCAGGGAAGGACCCACCTCCTTAACTACTTTTTTAATCACTTCCTCAGAGGAAGCTGCAGGCCCCTTACTCCTAACCACAACGGACCAGGTCTCAACAGGCTTCTGCGCCACCGGTGCAATCGCCTCCAGTACAGGTGCTGGGGGCGGAGGCATCGGTGCCGATGGAGCCGGCATTGACCTGCTCGGCGGCGAGGAGTGTCCCCCACAGCTTCCTCTAAGGGCGTCAACTTGACCGCGAAGATGGGCATTCTCGGCTACAACCGTCATCAGAAGTGCCTCGTACTTCGAGGCAAGCTCCATCAGCCCCTTCACGGTCCCTATAGCGAAATTTTCGGCCCCAAAAACTACTTCGCTAAGCTCCGCCGAAATTTTCTTAATAGCCGCGACATGGCTAACCGCACCACCCCCGACAACAACACCCCCCTTAAGAGCTCCACGGTTGCTCGCGCCGCTCTTGCTCACGCTCATTTTGCTAGCGCCCTTTTTCTTCGCGCCCGTATCAACGCACGCAACACCCACTTCGCCCTCGCCCGACTTTGCGGGGTGAACAGCCGCTTTTTCAGCGGTGTCACCGTTACCGCAACCGCTACCACTACCGCTCCCACCCTCATCACCCCCCGTTTCTTCCGGCGACCCCACACGCGCCTTCCGCCGTGGCGGGGACCTTACCGATGGCCCCACCATCTCGTCTCCCGAAGTGTCGACCGTAATGGTTGATGGCCCCGACTCTTCGCTCCCAGCGAGGGACTTAACCCTCCTCCTCCGTGGTGGAGGCATCTCTACCTTCGGACTTCGCCTTTCGGTAGGCTGATCCGCCAAGCGTACCACTGACGCAGATGGGACTCGTTCAGACAAGACCCCGAAACAGCCGCTCGCCACGTACGTGCGACTGAACGCGCTGAAAAAAGTGTCGCAAGCGCAGACCCGCTCTGTAGCAGCGACGACCCAAGCGGACGATTAAGGCGTTCTCGCAAGGGTACAGCCCACAACTCCAACCAAATGGTCTGGACAAGGTCACTCAAATGACCGCCGGACGGAACAAGTCCCCGTAACGGTTGCGAGTCGACCGATGTGGCGCTGAACCGAATCGATCCGTGGGCTAAACGCACACTACTACGACCGTTTGTCTGCACAGGATTCACTGTCTCCAACACTGGGACAGCCGCCGGTACCTATTGAGCAATCCTGCTCAGGACTTGCTGACACTGACCAACTGAACGCCAGATGCCCAACACAGCACTCCAAACAAGCAGTCCAGCCGGCAAACAATGCCAACAACACAGCACTAAACTGGAACTGTACGGAGAGTCCCACAACAATAACAACCACGTTGCGGTAGTACCTAAAGGTACAGTACACAATATTAAAAAATATGTACTTACCGCTACTTAATATGCCCACGCCAAAAATTTCCTAAAAACGCGCAATTCGTGCCCTAGCACGAAAAACCACACACGCGGTCCCGTAACCGAGCAAAAACAATTTCCAGCGAATACCCGCACAAAACGAAATTCCACGGAAATCGCAACAACAATTTTCACACCCGCCAAGCAACGGTGCCAACTCACTCGCGTAAACAAATACCGCACAAAAGAAAATCGAAAAAATCACTAATTAATCGCAACGATGCGCACGCACGTCTATTCGCGTCGGAATCCAAACAACGAATCAGTAGATAGGGACAGAGGGAATCTCGTTAATCCATTCATGCGCGTCACTAATTAGATGACGAGGCATTTGGCTACCTTAAGAGAGTCATAGTTACTCCCGCCGTTTACCCGCGCTTACTTGAATTTCTTCACTTTGACATTCAGAGCACTGGGCAGAAATCACATTGTGTCAACACCCGTTAGGGCCATCACAATGCTTTGTTTTAATTAGACAGTCGGATTCCCCAAGTCCGTGCCAGTTCTGAATTGATTGTTAATTGATAATCGTTATAATTTAAAAAGTATCTATACAATAATAAATCCTTTAGAAATTTTAGCAAGAAAGTTCCACAATTGGCTACGTAACTACTATCCGGGGAACAAGAATCGAAATTCTCTATTTACCCAGAACGAGTACATAAACCATGGTATTGCTTCCCAATCAAGCCCGACTATCTCAATCTTCAGAGCCAATCCTTATCCCGAAGTTACGGATCTAATTTGCCGACTTCCCTTACCTACATTATTCTATCGACTAGAGACTCTTCACCTTGGAGACCAGCTGCGGATATTGGTACGGCCTGTTGAGAAGTTTGCGTAACCCCACCATAAATTTTCAAGGTCCGAGGAGAAAATATCGACACAACAGTAAATGTCATGCTCTTCTAGTCCATCTACCATATCTCTCTTCGAAAGACTTCCATGGTAGTACGACTATAAAACAGAAAAGAAAACTCTTCCGATACCTCTCGACGGCTTCTTTATGGTCGTTCCTGTTGCCAGGATGAGCACAAGGCCCATTTTTAATAACAAACGGATACTCAACAGGTTACGGAATTGGAACCGTATTCCCTTTCGTTCAAAATTATTCAAGTGTTTAATTACTATGGAATAAAAATTCATTCATTTCATTTCATTAAAACTTGAAAATTTTCGGCTTTCGCCTTGAACTTAGGACCGACTAACTCGTGATCAACCACTGTTCACACGAAACCCTTCTCCACTTCAGTCCTCCAAGGTCTCATTCGATTATTTGCTACTACCACCAAGATCTGTACCAATAGCGGCTCCATGCAGGCTTACGCCAAACACTTCTAAGCACACCATTGTACCCTCCTACTCACTAAAGTTTCAAAATTTATAATCCAACCGAAATTGTATTATAAATCATGTACTTTAGCGGTAATGTATAGGTATACAACTTAAGCGCCATCCATTTTAAGGGCTAGTTGCTTCGGCAGGTGAGTTGTTACACACTCCTTAGCGGATTACGACTTCCATGTCCACCGTCCTGCTGTTTTAAGCAACCAACGCCTTTCATGGTATCTGCATGAGTTGTTAATTTAGGCACCGTAACATTACGTTTGGTTCATCCCACAGCGCCAGTTCTGCTTACCAAAAGTGGCCCACTGGGCACATTATATCATAACCTCAACCTTCATATCAAGAAAGGTGAGGTTCTTACCCATTTAAAGTTTGAGAATAGGTTAAGGTCGTTTCGACCCTAAGGCCTCTAATCATTCGCTTTACCAGATAAGATTATTTTACATAATTTTTAAATGCACCAGCTATCCTGAGGGAAACTTCGGAGGGAACCAGCTACTAGATGGTTCGATTGGTCTTTCGCCCCTATACTCAATTCTGACAATCGATTTGCACGTCAGAACTGTTCCGGTCTTCCATCAGGGTTTCCCCTGACTTCAACCTGATCAAGTATAGTTCACCATCTTTCGGGTCACAGCATATATGCTCAAGGTACGCTCCAGTTAGAGGTATAAATAATAATAAATTATCATTATACATAACTATATGGAACGCCCCGGGATTGAATTAATAATGTAATACATTAAAAATTAATCCCATTATTAATACAGTTAAGTTAATTTCGCCATTAGGTTTAATATAACCCAATGACTTGCACATATGTTAGACTCCTTGGTCCGTGTTTCAAGACGGGTCCCGAAGGTATCCTGAATCTTTCGCATTGTTAATCATATAAATGCATACAATTAATATTAAAATCAATGATAATAATATTATTGTAAAATTCAAAAGAATTTTAGCATTATATATAATAAAATCTATCAACACTTTATCAAATCATCAGTAATTATTCTATGTTAATAAGCTAAAAGCAAATTAATTTGAATAAACTTAAAAACCAATGATCTTTTGATAAATATTTTATTATGTTAATAGATTACAATGTCCTTATATGAAAAAAATGCACACTATTACTATAATATTTAAAATTAAATACTACAGTTATAATGATGAATTTTTCATAATGGATATTCAGGTTCATCGGGCTTAACCTCTAAGCAGTTTCACGTACTATTTAACTCTCTATTCAGAGTTCTTTTCAACTTTCCCTCACGGTACTTGTTTACTATCGGTCTCATGGTTATATTTAGTTTTAGATGGAGTTTACCACCCACTTAGTGCTGCACTATCAAGCAACACGACTCTTTGGAAATATCTTTCTAGTAATCATTAACGTTATACGGGCCTGGCACCCTCTATGAGTAAATGGCCTCATTTAAGAAGGACTTAAATCGTTAATTTCTCATACTAGATATTAAGATATTCCATACACTGCATCTCACATTTGCCATATAGACAAAGTGACTTAGTGCTGAACTATTTTCTTTTCGCTCGCCGCTACTAAGAAAATCCTTGTTAGTTTCTTTTCCTCCCCTCATTAATATGCTTAAATTCAGGGGGTAGTCCCATATGAGTTGAGGTTGTATAAAATATATTTTAGATTGATTTGTTTATTTTTATTTAATTTTTTTGCTATTTGCTATTTTAAAGAAATATATTTTTATATCTTGATTACTCAATATTATTCAATCTTTTCATCCCTTTTTAAAATTCATAATATAATAATTAATAAAATTAACAACATTATTCCTCCACATATCATATATTTTTTTTTATTATAAATTTTTCTCAATACAATAGAGTGAATTAATTCTAGAATAAAAATTTATTTTATGCTAGACATTCCTCTTATGTATTATTTAATATAATTTAAATAATGTTGAAAATTTTTTCTTTTATGGGAATACTAAGATTCTCATTTATCATAAATTTTCGTTCAAATATGAGGTATTCAAGAATATATTTTCTATATTTCTTTTTATGCTATTAATATTATGGATTGAAAAATACAATCCAATAATATGCCATATGCTTAAATTCTATTAATTGACTAAAAGAATAAGCAACTAATTTAGCATAGTCTTACAACCCTCAACCATATGTAGTCCAAGCAGCACTTTAAAATTAATTAAAGTACATAACAGCATGGACCGCAATATGCGTTCAAAATGTCGATGTTCATGTGTCCTGCAGTTCACACGATGACGCACAGTTTGCTGCGTTCTTCATCGACCCATGAGCCGAGTGATCCACCGCTTAGAGTGATAATTTTTTTGTATTTTTTTAATTCAAAGTCAAAGAATTTTAATTTATTGAAAGTATTAATAATTAATCAATAATAAATTTTTAATACATAAGTTTAAAACATCTTTCAATAAATTGTAATTTTAAACCCAAACATTTGCAGCTGCGCATGTCTTAGGTCAACAAAAACAGTAATACCTTTTATATATTATTTTCTTCTCTATTTGTGCGTTTTCTTTTTTTAAATTTTTCAACATGTTTTTAATCACAAATAGAAAATACCATAAAAAAAAGGTATTACACACGTTAATGTGAACAAGTTAACTTATCATTTATAATATTTTATATAAATATCACAATTAAATATTATTTTCTATATAAATAATAAGTACAGCTATATGTTTAAAGGTTTTTTTATTGCGTTCAAATACAATGTATGCGAAGTTCACAATATAATATATATTGTCATAATGCATTACAAGGAGTTAAAAAAAAAAAAAAAACAGAAAAACATTCAAAACATTGTATAATTCAAAACATTTTGAATGAAAAGAACAAAAAGAAAACTTTTTTTTCTTTTTTATTCTTTTTTTTTATTTTGTTTTTATATAATTATTTTTTTTTCTTTTCGGATAGGAACACAATAATGATCCTTCCGCAGGTTCACCTACGGAAACCTTGTTACGACTTTTACTTCCTCTAAATAATCAAGTTCGGTCAACTTTTGCGAAACAACCGTGAAACACAAGGCGTCACAGTGATCACGTCCGGAGACCTCACTAAATAATTCAATCGGTAGTAGCGACGGGCGGTGTGTACAAAGGGCAGGGACGTAATCAATGCGAGTTAATGACTCACACTTACTGGGAATTCCAAGTTCATGTGAACAGTTTCAGTTCACAATCCCAAGCATGAAAGTGGTTCAGCGGTTTACCCGGACCTCTCGGTCTAGGAAATACACGTTGATACTTTCATTGTAGCGCGCGTGCAGCCCAGGACATCTAAGGGCATCACAGACCTGTTATTGCTCAATCTCGTTACTGCTAGACGCAATTTGTCCATTTAAGAAGCTAGTGTCCTTATAATGGGACAAACCAACAGGTACGACTCCACTTATATAAACACATTCAAACACTTGTACATTCAAGATGAACGCATGAATGAAGGCTATATAAGCTTCAACACCATAATCCTGAAAGCATCTATTTAATATATTTGAGTCTCTTTCGTTATCGGAATTAACCAGACAAATCACTCCACGAACTAAGAACGGCCATGCACCACCACCCATAGATTCGAGAAAGAGCTATCAATCTGTCTTACACGCTTATGTTCGGACCTGGTAAGTTTTCCCGTGTTGAGTCAAATTAAGCCGCAGGCTCCACTCCTGGTGGTGCCCTTCCGTCAATTCCTTTAAGTTTCAGCTTTGCAACCATACTACCCCCGGAGCCCAAAAGCTTTGGTTTCCCGGGAAGCGACTGAGAGAGCCATAGTAGTAGCTACACCCAATTGCTAGCTGGCATCGTTTATGGTTAGAACTAGGGCGGTATCTGATCGCCTTCGAACCTCTAACTTTCGTTCTTGATTAATGAAAACATCTTTGGCAAATGCTTTCGCTTAAGTTAGTCTTACGACGGTCCAAGAATTTCACCTCTCGCGTCGTAATACTAATGCCCCCAAACTGCTTCTATTAATCATTACCTCTTGATCTAAAAACCAATGAAAGTAGAACAGAGGTCTTATTTCATTATTCCATGCACAAAATATTCAGGCATTTGGAGCCTGCTTTAAGCACTCTAATTTGTTCAAAGTAATTGTACCGGCCCACAACAACACTCGATGAAGAGCACTGAAGCAGGTTTAAATAGGAGGAATATATAAAAAATACATTGTATTAATTATATATAAGAACTCCACCGGTAATACGCTTACATACATAAGGTAATGTACATACCACAATTATAGTTGTACTACCCGTATGAAGCACAAATTCAACTACGAACGTTTTAACCGCAACAACTTTAATATACGCTATTGGAGCTGGAATTACCGCGGCTGCTGGCACCAGACTTGCCCTCCAATAGGTCCTTGTTAAAGGATTTAAAGTGTACTCATTCCAATTACAGGGCCTCGGATATGAGTCCTGTATTGTTATTTTTCGTCACTACCTCCCCGAACTGGGAGTGGGTAATTTACGCGCCTGCTGCCTTCCTTAGATGTGGTAGCCGTTTCTCAGGCTCCCTCTCCGGAATCGAACCCTGATTCCCCGTTACCCGTTGCAACCATGGTAGTCCTAGATACTACCATCAAAAGTTGATAGGGCAGACATTTGAAAGATCTGTCGTCGGTACGAGACCATACGATCTGCAAGTTATCTAGAGTTCAACCAATATAACGATCGAATAATCGCTTGGTTTTAGCCTAATAAAAGCACACGTTCCAAAAGGTCCGTGTTTATTTTGCATGTATTAGCTCTAGAATTACCACAGTTATCCAAGTAACTGTTAACGATCTATGGAACCATAACTGATATAATGAGCCTTTTGCGGTTTCACTTTTAATTTGTTTGTACTTAGACATGCATGGCTTAATCTTTGAGACAAGCATATAACTACTGGCAGGATCAACCAGAATAATATATATTTCTTTTTTATATAATATTTTTTATATTATATAAAAGTTTAAAATGATATTTTCTTATTTGAAAATTATACACAAATACACAAAACATAAAAACATTTACAATATACACAACAATTTTTCTATGTTTCTTTCTTTATTATATTTTTTTTCATTATATTTCATTTCTATTGTGTGATTTTGTAATGGATTTTTTTAATTTTTGTTTTGGTATCGTGAAAAGAATTTTCGTTCTCTATACATATTATTATTTAATTATTATGTAAGAACGATATTTCTTCTTATATTGGCAAAATTTTCAAATAATATCATTCTATACATTTTACTTTATTTCAATGCATATAGTAATATATATACCTTTTTTTAAGAGTATATACATTTTTTTCTTGATTTGAAATTAATAATTTCAAATTCTATTATATTTATTTCAATAATAAATATATGATAAAAAGTATTTTCGGGTGCAACACATTAATATTTTATTTTATTTAAAAACCATCCTTTTACACATATATTTTATGAGTAAATATTAGAATAGCTCACAAATAAAACTAAAATATTGTTTAATATTTATTTCTACAATATGTTAGTATAGAATAATAGATTTTTTATGTTTTTGTATAAAACAAAATCTATTTCTATTTAAACTAACTGTAGGAAACCAGGAATAAAAAACGCTCATTATATACAATATGTTAGTACAGAATATAGAGTTTTGTATAAAACAAAATCTATTTCTATTTAAACTAACTGTATAAAAACCAGGAATAAAAAACGCTCATTATATACAATATGTTAGTACAGAATATAGAGTTTTGTATAAAACAAAATCTATTTCTATTTAAACTAACTGTATAAAAACCAGGAATAAAAAACGCTCATTATATACAATATGTTAGTACAGAATATAGAGTTTTGTATAAAACAAAATCTATTTCTATTTAAACTAACTGTATAAAAACCAGGAATAAAAAGGCACACAAAATCAACTTTCATTTTCATATTTACTTAAAAATACATATAAAGTAAAAAATATTTCCATATAAATACTAAGTAAATAAAGTCATACAAGTATGAAAATTTTCATACAAGTACTAAATACATAAATCATATAAGTATAGTAATATTCATACTTATAAGTATTTAAAAACAATTTCTTACTAATAAACTAACATAAGGAATTCAAATATATAAAAGTATAATACATTTCCTAGCAGTAAAAAATTTTCATATAAGTACTAAATGTATAAAGTCTATGAAGTAATAAATTTTCATATAAGTACTATTTCAGTATATGTCAATTTGAGCAGATTTGTGCAAATTTGTTATAAATGTTCTCTCCCATGTTGACGTTACCAACCCGAAAATATATGGAAAAATTCTTTTAACCTATTTAAAATTTAAAAACTCATATATACGTGGGTAATTTATATCATTTTCAAATATCGTCATGGTCATAATACAACTAATAACATCAAAAGTATTTTTACAATCGATTTTTTTTTTAAATTTTTAACTTGTATGACTTCATATTTAATACTTATATGAAAATTTATTACTTCATAGACTTTATACATTTAATACTTATATGAAAATTTATTACTTCATAGACTTTATACATTTAATACTTATATGAAAATTCATTACTTCATAGACTTTATATTTTTTATACTTATATAAAAATTTATTACTTCATAGACTTTATATTTTACTTCATAGACTTTATACATTTAATACTCATATGAAAATTTATTACTTCATAGACTTTATATATTTACTACTTATATGAAAATTTATTACTTCATAGACTTTATACAATTAATACTTATATGAAAATTTATTACTTCATAGACTTTATACAATTAATACTTATATGAAAATTTATTACTTCATAGACTTTATACAATTAATACTTATATGAAAATTTATTACTTCATAGACTTTATACAATTAATACTTATATGAAAATTTATTACTTCATAGACTTTATACATTTAATACTTATATGAAAATTCATTACTTCATAGACTTTATATTTTTTATACTTATATAAAAATTTATTACTTCATAGACTTTATATTTTACTTCATAGACTTTATACATTTAATACTTATATGAAAATTTATTACTTCATAGATTTTATATATTTACTACTTATATGAAAATTTATTACTTCATAGACTTTATACAATTAATACTTATATGAAAATTTATTACTTCATAGACTTTATACAATTAATACTTATATGAAAATTTATTACTTCATAGACTTTATACAATTAATACTTATATGAAAATTTATTACTTCATAGACTTTATACATTTAATACTTATATGAAAATTCATTACTTCATAGACTTTATATTTTTTATACTTATATAAAAATTTATTACTTCATAGACTTTATATTTTACTTCATAGACTTTATACATTTAATACTTATATGAAAATTTATTACTTCATAGACTTTATATATTTACTACTTATATGAAAATTTATTACTTCATAGACTTTATACATTTAGTACTTATATGAAAATTTATTACTTCATAGACTTTATACAATTAATACTTATATGAAAATTTATTACTTCATAGACTTTATACAATTAATACTTATATGAAAATTTATTACTTCATAGACTTTATACAATTAATACTTATATGAAAATTTATTACTTCATAGACTTTATATATTTACTACTTATATGAAAATTTATTACTTCATAGACTTTATACATTTAGTACTTATATGAAAATTTATTACTTCATAGACTTTATACAATTAATACTTATATGAAAATTTATTACTTCATAGACTTTATACAATTAATACTTATATGAAAATTTATTACTTCATAGACTTTATACAATTAATACTTATATGAAAATTTATTACTTCATAGACTTTATACATTTAATACTTATATGAAAATTTATTACTTCATAGACTTTATACAATTAATACTTATATGAAAATTCATTACTTCATAGACTTTATATTTTTTATACTTATATAAAAATTTATTACTTCATAGACTTTATATTTTACTTCATAGACTTTATACATTTAATACTTATATGAAAATTTATTACTTCATAGACTTTATATATTTACTACTTATATGAAAATTTATTACTTCATAGATTTTATACATTTAGTACTTATATGAAAATTTATTACTTCATAGACTTTATACAATTAATATTTATATGAAAATTTATTACTTCATAGACTTTATACAATTAATACTTATATGAAAATTTATTACTTCATAGACTTTATACAATTAATACTTATATGAAAATTTATTACTTCATAGACTTTATACAATTAATACTTATATGAAAATTTATTACTTCATAGACTTTATATATTTACTACTTATATGAAAATTTATTACTTCATAGACTTTATACATTTAGTACTTATATGAAAATTTATTACTTCATAGACTTTATGCAATTAATACTTATATGAAAATTTATTACTTCATAGACTTTATACATTTAGTACTTATATGAAAATTTATTACTTCATAGACTTTATACAATTAATACTTATATGAAAATTTATTACTTCATAGACTTTATACAATTAATACTTATATGAAAATTTATTACTTCATAGACTTTATACAATTAATACTTATATGAAAATTTATTACTTCATAGACTTTATACAATTAATACTTATATGAAAATTTATTACTTCATAGACTTTATATATTTACTACTTATATGAAAATTTATTACTTCATAGACTTTATATTTTACTTCATAGACTTTATACATTTAATACTCATATGAAAATTTATTACTTCATAGACTTTATACAATTAATACTTATATGAAAATTCATTACTTCATAGACTTTATATTTTTTATACTTATATAAAAATTTATTACTTCATAGACTTTATATTTTACTTCATAGACTTTATACATTTAATACTTATATGAAAATTTATTACTTCATAGACTTTATACAATTAATACTTATATGAAAATTTATTACTTCATAGACTTTATACAATTAATACTTATATGAAAATTTATTACTTCATAGACTTTATATATTTACTACTTATATGAAAATTTATTACTTCATAGACTTTATACATTTAGTACTTATATGAAAATTTATTACTTCATAGACTTTATGCAATTAATACTTATATGAAAATTTATTACTTCATAGACTTTATATATTTACTACTTATATGAAAATTTATTACTTCATAGACTTTATACATTTAGTACTTATATGAAAATTTATTACTTCATAGACTTTATACAATTAATACTTATATGAAAATTTATTACTTCATAGACTTTATACAATTAATACTTATATGAAAATTTATTACTTCATAGACTTTATACAATTAATACTTATATGAAAATTTATTACTTCATAGACTTTATATATTTACTACTTATATGAAAATTTATTACTTCATAGACTTTATACATTTAATACTTATATGAAAATTCACTACTTCATAGACTTTATGCAATTAATACTTATATGAAAATTTATTACTTCATAGACTTTATATATTTACTACTTATATGAAAATTTATTACTTCATAGACTTTATACATTTAGTACTTATATGAAAATTTATTACTTCATAGACTTTATACAATTAATACTTATATGAAAATTTATTACTTCATAGACTTTATACAATTAATACTTAT
>NW_027212753.1:655000-667500 GCF_042242935.1 Bactrocera oleae | reverse complement strand
ATGGTGCGAACAGCACGGCGTCCAAGGCCCCAATCGCTCCTCAAGATGCGTCGCACTTTGCCTACGACCGCCTGCAGTCGCTCCTTCAGAATCGCTAAGTGTGGAGTAAAGCACATTCTTTCACTCATGGTCAGCCCCAGGTATTTGACTTGCGTCACATACCTGATGCTGACCCCATTCACCTTGACAATCGGTGGACGAACCGGCGACAATCTGCCCTTAAGCAGCATTGTCACCGTTTTGTCCATCGATATGTCTACCCCCACACCTAAACCCCAATTATTTACAATTTCTAAAAATTGTCCTCCCGCCCGCTCTAACTCAAATCGCGATCGACCTTCAACCAGAAGGAGAAGGTCGTCCGCATACGCACAACATTTACAGAGGGGTTCGAGCTGTCCAAGCAGAGAGTCCATCATGAGGTTCCAAATATATGGACCGCAGATGGATCCCTGCGGGCAGCCACGAACCACTCCGATCTCCACACTCCCATTCATTCCGACTAGAGAGGCTTTTCTGTCCGAAAAGTAACTCCGCCAAAGAGTAATTTCCGGACAGCCAAGCTCCTCCAGCCGTTGCAACACTCGATCCCAGCTTAGGTAATCAAATGCCCCCTTGAAGTCAACAAATATGCCAAGGACATATTTGTTGACATTCTCCCTAACAGCACCCTGAACGTAGAACCACGCATCCTCTACACTGCGTCCTTTCCTGAACCCATACTGTCTATCCGACCACATACCCCGCGTTAGCTCCTGAAGCCGTTCCACCATAACTCTTTCCAGCACTTTTCCAAGTACTGGAAGGAGACTGATGCCCCGATAAGAGCGAGGATCACTCCTGATCTTATCAGGGGACTTCAGGAGAGGTACAACCCTAGCAATTTTCCACTCGCGGGGAAAATAACCCTCCCACACGCACTTATCATAAATGGCCTCCAAGTATTCAGGAATGAACTTCCACAAGCTTTTACACATCTCTTCGTTCAAACCATCAAAACCTGGGGACCGTTTAGACCTGACCAGGCCAAAGGCGTACCCCAACTCTCCATCATCTAATGGAGGGACAGGTACCTCTTGTGCTTGAGGTACCTGAACCTCCGCCCTAGGAAAGAACGCTCCTAACAAAGCCCCCGCACACTCTCTCCACGTTGATAACACAGTGTCACCAACGCGAAGAGAGGTGATATCCTCCCTCTTACGACCCCGGCAGATCCTATAGACCTGACCCCACGGGTCGTCCCTATTTTCCCCTACAAAATTCCTCCACTCCTCTTCTTTAACTTTTACCAACATATCCTTATATTCCCTAGCCGCACAACTAAGTTCATGCCTAAGCTGGGACAGCCTGTCAGAATTGGACCGCCGAGCGCGTTGAAACTTTCGCCTCAATCGCCTGACAGTCCTCCTCTTCAAGGTTAACTCATGCGTCCACCACTTAATTTTCCTAACGATAAAACTTTCACACTTTCTAAGTACCCTATCATTAACCCCCCACACTACCTCATAAAGACGAGCAACCTGCTCATCGACCCCCAAATCCTCAAACGCTATAAGCGGTATACCCAATACCGCTTCCCTGACAGATCGTCCATATTGGTTCCAGTCGATACCAGAGGTACGCCATCGCCGCAATGGACTCTCATACAGCGAGGGAGGGGATTTGGGAGTAACCATAATTTGGATCAAATTATGATCACTCAATCCCCACCCTCCCTTAACCTCCCATCTAGCTACGAACGCCCTATCTGCTGCCTGATTCATAAGCGTCACGTCAATGTCACTCACGCCCCCAGGCCCATCAAACGTGTACCATTCACTCGGCTCATTCACAATGTGGAGGTTTTTAGCCACCACCCATTCACTTAATGCCTCGCCTCGACTGTGGCTTTGATATCCAGACGAATGCCGGGATACCTTACTAAACCACATCGAAGACGAGGCATTCGCATCCAGCCCTAGGATAAATGGGCTACTACTCGCAAGTAGTAGTAGCTTATCCATGTAGCCCAGGTAGGGCTCTAGGGGCTCGCTAAATTTGCAGTACAAACTAGCTACAATCAGCCTACCGAACTCCCCCTCTATCGCGACACATACACCCAGTTGTGAGGAATCCACAACTACACAATCGTAGTTGGGATCACTCACAACAATTGCAGCATTAGCCCCAAGGTCCGTGAAGACCCTGAAACTACCAGGAAGACCCCGAACCACACCATTGGTGGCGTAGGGCTCCTGGAGTAAGGCAATGCCGCACCTCCCCTCAGCCATACACCCCCCCAATTCACACATTACGGCATACGCCCCCTGGCAGTTTAACTGTATAATTCCCCCCATCAGTGTCTGGCGAGGGCGCGCTCAACAATGCCACAGTATATCGGGCAGACAGCGGACATCATAAGATGCCCAGCTGGTCTACCCTTGAATGCGCAGTTGCGGCAATGGAGTGCATTGACGCAACTGGCAGCTCTGTGGCCTTCCTGACCGCACCTCCGGCAGACATCTGATTTGGCCCTACACACAGCCACTCTATGGTCGAAACTCATACACCGGAAGCAGCCAGCAACGGGGCTATCCGGTCGCACCCGGAAGGAGAACCACTTGATGTAGCACCTACCTGCCTCCAGGAGGGCGGACATCATTTTGTCCGTACCCTCAAGGACGACATTGGTGCTACCATCAGGGGCCACCTTCCAGGGGCGACTGACCATCCTTACGTCAGACCTCTGGGACGCCGGGCTGAAATCCTGAAGGTTCAGCCGGAGTAACTCTTCCATGAACTCATCATGGGAGATCTCCGTATGAACCCCCTGGACTACAACCCGAGGACCCAACTTCCGGTTGACAGTCACGTCCAACCCCACCTCCCCGAATTTCGCGTTCGTCGCAACTTTCTCCCTCTCTAAAACAGAGGGAGTGCGGATAACCGCCCCACCACCCTTAATTGGCCTAACCTCGTGGATCCTTACCCCCAGGGAAGGACCCACCTCCTTAACAACTTTTTTAATGACTTCCTCAGAGGAAGCTGCAGGCCCCTTACTCCTAACCACAACTGACCAGGTCTCAACAGGCTTCTGCGCCACCGGTGCAATCGCCTCCAGTACAGGTGCTGGGGGCGGAGGCATCGGTGCCGATGGAGCCGGCATTGACCTGCTCGGCGGCGAGGAGTGTCCTCCACAGCCTCCTCTAAGGGCGTCAACTTGACCACGAAGATGGGCATTCTCGGTTACTACCGTCATCAGAAGTGCCTCGTATTTCGAGGCAAGCTCCATCAGCCCCTTCGCGGTCCCTATAGCGAAATTTTCGGCCCCAAAAACTACTTCGCTTAGCTCCGCCGAAATTTTCTTAATAGCCGCGACATGGCTAACCGCACCACCCCCGACAACAACACCCCCCTTAAGAGCACCACGGTTGCTCGCGCCGCCCTTGCTCGCGCTCGTATTGCTCGCGCTCGTTTTGCTAGCGCCCGTTTTCTTCGCGCCCGTATCAACGCGCGCAACACCCACTTCGCCCTCGCCCGACTTTGCGGGGTGAACAGCCGCTTTTTCAGCGGTGTCACCGTTATCGCAACCGCTACCACTACCGCTCCCGCCCTCATCACCCCCCGTTTCTGCCGGCGACCCCAAACGCGCCTTCCGCCGTGGCGGGGACCTCACCGATGGCCTCACCGCCTCGTCTCCCGAAGTGTCCACCGTTACCACCGATGGACCGGACTCCTCACTCCCAGCGAGGGATTTAACCCTCCTCCTCCGTGGTGGAGGCATTCTTGCCTTCGGACGCCCTTTGGTAGGCTGATCCGCCGAACTTACCACTGACGCAGATGGCACTAGTTCAACAGATGCCGAAAACAGCCGCTCGCCAAGTACGTGCAACTGAACGCGCTGGAGAAAGTATCTCTAGCGCAGACCCGCTCTATAGCAGCGACGACCCAAGCGGACGATTAATGCGTTCTCGCTAGGGTACAGCCCACAACTCCAGCCAAAAGGCCTGGACAGAGGTCACTCAAATTGACCGCCGGACGGATCAATGTCCCCGTAACGGCCGCGAGTCGACCGATGTGGCGCTGGACCGAACCGATCCGTGGGTTAAACGCACACTGCTACGACCGTTTGTCTGCACACGGTACACTCACTTCGACACTGGACAGACGCTGGTACCTTTTGAGCAATCCTGCTCGAAACCTGCTGAAACTGGCCAACTGAACACCAGATGCCCAACACAACACTCCAAATAGGCGACTCTGCCGGCAAAGAATACCAACAATACGGCACTAAACTGGGGCTATGCAAAAAGTCCCCCACCAACAACAACGTGAACGACCACGTTGCGGTAGCACCTAAGGTACTGTACACAATATTAAAAAATATGTACTTACCGCTATTCCACCGAAAAATGCCCAAAAAACGCGCCAATTGTGCCCTTGCACGAAAAAACACACTCGCGGTCACGTACCCGAGCACTAACAACAAAACGCGAATACTCGCACAAAGCGAAATTCCGCAAGAAATTGTAGCAACAATTTCACACACTCGACAAGCAACGGTGCTTATGCTAACGCGTAAACAAATATCGCTCAAAAGAAAATACCGAAAAATCACCGAAAATTACTAATCACAACGATGCGCACGCACGTCTATTCGCGTCGGAATCCAAACAACGAATGAGTAGATAGGGACAACGTCCGGTGTGTTTAACGTGAGTACCTGCCGTCGACGGCCTTATCTCACGGCGCTCAAAAGCACAGCGTATCAATACAATGCGTTGATCAGCGCCCCGAAAATGCTAGGCATTTTTCAGTACCGATTGGTAGTGTGGAATGGACACACTACACACCTTGGTAAGGTTCGAGGCCTATCTAAAACCTCTGCCGTACTTTGGGTCCGGCACCCGGTTGCAATGCAACTCCACATTGAACTGACAAAACGTCAGTTCTTCCCGCATTTGGGTATAAACCACAACCACCACGATACTCCCCGAAGGGCCAGTCCGCACGAGCAGGTTGGAGCGAACTCCAAGGGCCCCTGCTCCCCGTGGTACCAGAATTAAGTCTCCGGTCAGACCTCGTAGCCGAAGCTACTACCAGTTGAGCCTCCATACAGCTCTGGACTGGTAACCAAGGGTTGAACCCCATACGCACATTACACTCACACACCTTTCACATAGTAGATAGGGACAACGTCCGGTGTGTTTAACGTGAGTACCTGCCGTCGACGGCCTTATCTCACGGCGCTCAAAAGCACAGCGTATCAATACAATGCGTTGATCAGCGCCCCAAAAATGCTAGGCATTTTTCAGTACCGATTGGTAGTGTGGAATGGACACACTACACACCTTGGTAAGGTTCGAGGCCTATCTAAAACCTCTGCCGTACTTTGGGTCCGGCACCCGGTTGCAATGCAACTCCACATTGAACTGACAAAACGTCAGTTCTTCCCGCATTTGGGTATAAACCACAACCACCACGATACTCCCCGAAGGGCCAGTCCGCACGAGCAGGTTGGAGCGAACTCCAAGGGCCCCTGCTCCCCGTGGTACCAGAATTAAGTCTCCGGTCAGACCTCGTAGCCGAAGCTACTACCAGTTGAGCCTCCATACAGCTCTGGACTGGTAACCAAGGGTTGAACCCCATACGCACATTACACTCACACACCTTTCACACAAGAAGCTAACCCTAACTCACAGTTAAACGCCTCCGCCGCCTAAACAATTCACGCGCAAACGACCCTAACTGTTCGGCATTCCGACTAGTGGAGATCACACCGCTAACATCTAACCGTCCATCAGTCCAGCTAATCCCCATACCCCCTAGATCCCTAAGGTCCGAGTACATCGGGCACTCCGCGATCAAGTGAACCCAGTCTTCACGACGCGCCCCACACAAACACCCCGACCTATCAGAAAGGTGCCTCTGATGCAAAAATGCATTCAGAGGCCCATGCCCCGTTAACAAAAAACCCAGACTCAGACAAAATCTGAAGTCTGGGTTACCCTCAACGAACCTAACATCCCGGATGTACTCATAAGTCACCCGACCGTTAGGACTATTGTCCCAACGGTCTTGCCACCTACTCCTAACCCTATCATCTAGAAGCCTCTTGCTCCCTAGAAATCCCTCCCTCTCCACATCATCATCGGAAATCCAATCATTCCGCAGCAATGACACACTCAAGCCCCTTCTTAACCTGAATGCAACAGCTCGCTGTACAACAATCAGGTCAAGAGGGGGTGCACCTAGTAAAACCTGCATCGCATCCGTTGAAACGGTGCGACATACAGGCAAACATGCAAGCATCATGCAACGTTGCACCGAGAGGAGTTTTCGGCGACCAGAGACCGTCATCGCTGATTCCCACCATATTGCGGCTCCATAAGTGGCACAAGCCACAAATAGACCACGGTATATGGTGCGAACAGCACGGCGTCCAAGGCCCCAATCGCTCCTCAAGATGCGTCGCACTTTGCCTACGACCGCCTGCAGTCGCTCCTTCAGAATCGCTAAGTGTGGAGTAAAGCACATTCTTTCACTCATGGTCAGCCCCAGGTATTTGACTTGCGTCACATACCTGATGCTGACCCCATTCACCTTGACAATCGGTGGACGAACCGGCGACAATCTGCCCTTAAGCAGCATTGTCACCGTTTTGTCCATCGATATGTCTACCCCCACACCTAAACCCCAACTATTTACAATTTCTAAAAATTGTCCTCCCGCCCGCTCTAACTCAAATCGCGATCGACCTTCAACCAGAAGGAGAAGGTCGTCCGCATACGCACAACATTTACAGAGGGGTTCGAGCTGTCCAAGCAGAGAGTCCATCATGAGGTTCCAAATATATGGACCGCAGATGGATCCCTGCGGGCAGCCACGAACCACTCCGATCTCCACACTCCCATTCATTCCGACTAGAGAGGCTTTTCTGTCCGAAAAGTAACTCCGCCAAAGAGTAATTTCCGGACAGCCAAGCTCCTCCAGCCGTTGCAACACTCGATCCCAGCTTAGGTAATCAAATGCCCCCTTGAAGTCAACAAATATGCCAAGGACATATTTGTTGACATTCTCCCTAACAGCACCCTGAACGTAGAACCACGCATCCTCTACACTGCGTCCTTTCCTGAACCCATACTGTCTATCCGACCACATACCCCGCGTTAGCTCCTGAAGCCGTTCCACCATAACTCTTTCCAGCACTTTTCCAAGTACTGGAAGGAGACTGATGCCCCGATAAGAGCGAGGATCACTCCTGATCTTATCAGGGGACTTCAGGAGAGGTACAACCCTAGCAATTTTCCACTCGCGTGGAAAATAACCCTCCCACACGCACTTATCATAAATGGCCTCCAAGTATTCAGGAATGAACTTCCACAAGCTTTTACACATCTCTCCGTTCAAACCATCAAAACCTGGGGACCGTTTAGACCTGACCAGGCCAAAGGCGTACCCCAACTCTCCATCGTCTAATGGAGGGACAGGTACCTCTTGTGCTTGAGGTACCTGAACCTCCGCCCTAGGAAAGAACGCTCCTAACAAAGCCCCCGCACACTCTCTCCACGTTGATAACACAGTGTCACCAACGCGAAGAGAGGTGATATCCTCCCTCTTACGACCCCGGCAGATCCTATAGACCTGACCCCACGGGTCGTCCCTATTTTCCCCTACAAAATTACTCCACTCCTGCTCTTTAATTTTAATCAACATCTCCTTGTATTCCCTAACCGCACAACTAAATTCATGCCTAAGCTGGGACAACCTGTCAGAATTGGACCGCCGAGCGCGTTGAAACTTTCGCCTCAATCGCCTGACAGTCCTCCTCTTCAAGGTTAGCTCATGCGTCCACCACCTAATTTTCCTAACCATTAAACTTTCACACTTTCTAAGTACCCTATCATTTACCCCCCACACTACCTCATAAAGACGAGCAATCTGCTCATCAACCCCCAAATCCTCAAACGCTCTAAGCGGTATACCCAATACCGCTTCCCTGACAGATCGTCCATATTGGTTCCAGTCGATACCAGAGGTACGCCATCGCCGCAATGGACTTTCATACAGCGAGGGAGGGGATTTAGGAGTAACCATAATTTGGATCAAATTATGATCACTCAAGCCCCACCCTCCCTTAACCTCCCATCTAGCTACGAACGCCCTATCTGCTGCCTGATTCATAAGCGTCACGTCAATGTCACTCACGCCCCCAGGCCCATCAAACGTGTACCATTCACTCGGCTCATTCACAATGTGGAGGTTTTTAGCCACCACCCATTCACTTAATGCCTCGCCTCGACTGTGGCTTTGATATCCAGACGAATGCCGGGATACCTTACTAAACCACATCGAAGACGAGGCATTCGCATCCAGCCCTAGGATAAATGGGCTACTACTCGCAAGTAGTAGTAGCTTATCCATGTAGCCCAGGTAGGGCTCTAGGGGCTCGCTAAATTTGCAGTACAAACTAGCTACAATCAGCCTACCGAACTCCCCCTCTATCGCGACACATATACCCAGTTGTGAGGAATCCACAACTACACAATCGTAGTTGGGATCACTCACAACAATTGCAGCATTAGCCCCAAGGTCCGTGAAGACCTTGAAACTACCAGGAAGACCCCGAACCACACCATTGGTGGCGTAGGGCTCCTGGAGTAAGGCAATGCCGCACCTCCCCTCAGCCATACACCCCCCCAATTCACACATTACGGCATACGCCCCCTGGCAGTTTAACTGTATAATTCCCCCCATCAGTGTCTGGCGAGGGCGCGCTCAACAATGCCACAGTATATCGGGCAGACAGCGGACATCATAAGATGCCCAGCTGGTCTACCCTTGAATGCGCAGTTGCGGCAATGGAGTGCATTGACGCAACTGGCAGCTCTGTGGCCTTCCTGACCGCACCTCCGGCAGACATCTGATTTGGCCCTACACACAGCCACTCTATGGTCGAAACTCATACACCGGAAGCAGCCAGCAACGGGGCTATCCGGTCGCACCCGGAAGGAGAACCACTTGATGTAGCACCTACCTGCCTCCAGGAGGGCGGACATCATTTTGTCCGTACCCTCAAGGACGACATTGGTGCTACCATCAGGGGCCACCTTCCAGGGGCGACTGACCATCCTTACGTCAGACCTCTGGGACGCCGGGCTGAAATCCTGAAGGTTCAGCCGGAGTAACTCTTCCATGAACTCATCATGGGAGATCTCCGTATGAACCCCCTGGACTACAACCCGAGGACCCAACTTCCGGTTGACAGTCACGTCCAACCCCACCTCCCCGAATTTCGCGTTCGTCGCAACTTTCTCCCTCTCTAAAACAGAGGGAGTGCGGATAACCGCCCCACCACCCTTAATTGGCCTAACCTCGTGGATCCTTACCCCCAGGGAAGGACCCACCTCCTTAACTACTTTTTTAATCACTTCCTCAGAGGAAGCTGCAGGCCCCTTACTCCTAACCACAACGGACCAGGTCTCAACAGGCTTCTGCGCCACCGGTGCAATCGCCTCCAGTACAGGTGCTGGGGGCGGAGGCATCGGTGCCGATGGAGCCGGCATTGACCTGCTCGGCGGCGAGGAGTGTCCCCCACAGCTTCCTCTAAGGGCGTCAACTTGACCGCGAAGATGGGCATTCTCGGCTACAACCGTCATCAGAAGTGCCTCGTACTTCGAGGCAAGCTCCATCAGCCCCTTCACGGTCCCTATAGCGAAATTTTCGGCCCCAAAAACTACTTCGCTAAGCTCCGCCGAAATTTTCTTAATAGCCGCGACATGGCTAACCGCACCACCCCCGACAACAACACCCCCCTTAAGAGCTCCACGGTTGCTCGCGCCGCTCTTGCTCACGCTCATTTTGCTAGCGCCCTTTTTCTTCGCGCCCGTATCAACGCACGCAACACCCACTTCGCCCTCGCCCGACTTTGCGGGGTGAACAGCCGCTTTTTCAGCGGTGTCACCGTTACCGCAACCGCTACCACTACCGCTCCCACCCTCATCACCCCCCGTTTCTACCGGCGACCCCACACGCGCCTTCCGCCGTGGCGGGGACCTTACCGATGGCCCCACCATCTCGTCTCCCGAAGTGTCGACCGTAATGGTTGATGGCCCCGACTCTTCGCTCCCAGCGAGGGACTTAACCCTCCTCCTCCGTGGTGGAGGCATCTCTACCTTAGTAGATAGGGACAGAGGGAATCTCGTTAATCCATTCATGCGCGTCACTAATTAGATGACGAGGCATTTGGCTACCTTAAGAGAGTCATAGTTACTCCCGCCGTTTACCCGCGCTTACTTGAATTTCTTCACTTTGACATTCAGAGCACTGGGCAGAAATCACATTGTGTCAACACCCGTTAGGGCCATCACAATGCTTTGTTTTAATTAGACAGTCGGATTCCCCAAGTCCGTGCCAGTTCTGAATTGATTGTTAATTGATAATCGTTATAATTTAAAAAGTATCTATACAATAATAAATCCTTTAGAAATTTTAGCAAGAAAGTTCCACAATTGGCTACGTAACTACTATCCGGGGAACAAGAATCGAAATTCTCTATTTACCCAGAACGAGTACATAAACCATGGTATTGCTTCCCAATCAAGCCCGACTATCTCAATCTTCAGAGCCAATCCTTATCCCGAAGTTACGGATCTAATTTGCCGACTTCCCTTACCTACATTATTCTATCGACTAGAGACTCTTCACCTTGGAGACCAGCTGCGGATATTGGTACGGCCTGTTGAGAAGTTTGTGTAACCCCACCATAAATTTTCAAGGTCCGAGGAGAAAATATCGACACAACAGTAAATGTCATGCTCTTCTAGTCCATCTACCATATCTCTCTTCGAAAGACTTCCATGGTAGTACGACTATAAAACAGAAAAGAAAACTCTTCCGATACCTCTCGACGGCTTCTTTATGGTCGTTCCTGTTGCCAGGATGAGCACAAAGGCCCATTTTTAATAACAAACGGATACTCAACAGGTTACGGAATTGGAACCGTATTCCCTTTCGTTCAAAATTATTCAAGTGTTTAATTACTATGGAATAAAAATTCATTCATTTCATTTCATTAAAACTTGAAAATTTTCGGCTTTCGCCTTGAACTTAGGACCGACTAACTCGTGATCAACCACTGTTCACACGAAACCCTTCTCCACTTCAGTCCTCCAAGGTCTCATTCGATTATTTGCTACTACCACCAAGATCTGTACCAATAGCGGCTCCATGCAGGCTTACGCCAAACACTTCTAAGCACACCATTGTACCCTCCTACTCACTAAAGTTTCAAAATTTATAATCCAACCGAAATTGTATTATAAATCATGTACTTTAGCGGTAATGTATAGGTATACAACTTAAGCGCCATCCATTTTAAGGGCTAGTTGCTTCGGCAGGTGAGTTGTTACACACTCCTTAGCGGATTACGACTTCCATGTCCACCGTCCTGCTGTTTTAAGCAACCAACGCCTTTCATGGTATCTGCATGAGTTGTTAATTTAGGCACCGTAACATTACGTTTGGTTCATCCCACAGCGCCAGTTCTGCTTACCAAAAGTGGCCCACTGGGCACATTATATCATAACCTCAACCTTCATATCAAGAAAGGTGAGGTTCTTACCCATTTAAAGTTTGAGAATAGGTTAAGGTCGTTTCGACCCTAAGGCCTCTAATCATTCGCTTTACCAGATAAGATTATTTTACATAATTTTTAAATGCACCAGCTATCCTGAGGGAAACTTCGGAGGGAACCAGCTACTAGATGGTTCGATTGGTCTTTCGCCCCTATACTCAATTCTGACAATCGATTTGCACGTCAGAACTGTTTCGGTCTTCCATCAGGGTTTCCCCTGACTTCAACCTGATCAAGTATAGTTCACCATCTTTCGGGTCACAGCATATATGCTCAAGGTACGCTCCAGTTAGAGGTATAAATAATAATAAATTATCATTATACATAACTATATGGAACGCCCCGGGATTGAATTAATAATGTAATACATTAAAAATTAATCCCATTATTAATACAGTTAAGTTAATTTCGCCATTAGGTTTAATATAACCCAATGACTTGCACATATGTTAGACTCCTTGGTCCGTGTTTCAAGACGGGTCCCGAAGGTATCCTGAATCTTTCGCATTGTTAATCATATAAATGCATACAATTAATATTAAAATCAATGATAATAATATTATTGTAAAATTCAAAAGAATTTTAGCATTATATATAATAAAATCTATCAACACTTTATCAAATCATCAGTAATTATTCTATGTTAATAAGCTAAAAGCAAATTAATTTGAATAAACTTAAAAACCAATGATCTTTTGATAAATATTTTATTATGTTAATAGATTACAATGTCCTTATATGAAAAAAATGCACACTATTACTATAATATTTAAAATTAAATACTACAGTTATAATGATGAATTTTTCATAATGGATATTCAGGTTCATCGGGCTTAACCTCTAAGCAGTTTCACGTACTATTTAACTCTCTATTCAGAGTTCTTTT
>NW_027212753.1:645000-650000 GCF_042242935.1 Bactrocera oleae | reverse complement strand
GTGCAAATTTGTTATAAATGTTCTCTCCCATGTTGACGTTACCAACCCGAAAATATATGGAAAAATTCTTTTAACCTATTTAAAATTTAAAAACTCATATATACGTGGGTAATTTATATCATTTTCAAATATCGTCATGGTCATAATACAACTAATAACATCAAAAGTATTTTTACAATCGATTTTTTTTTTAAATTTTTAACTTGTATGACTTCATATTTAATACTTATATGAAAATTTATTACTTCATAGACTTTATACATTTAATACTTATATGAAAATTTATTACTTCATAGACTTTATACATTTAATACTTATATGAAAATTCATTACTTCATAGACTTTATATTTTTTATACTTATATAAAAATTTATTACTTCATAGACTTTATATTTTACTTCATAGACTTTATACATTTAATACTCATATGAAAATTTATTACTTCATAGACTTTATATATTTACTACTTATATGAAAATTTATTACTTCATAGACTTTATACAATTAATACTTATATGAAAATTTATTACTTCATAGACTTTATACAATTAATACTTATATGAAAATTTATTACTTCATAGACTTTATACAATTAATACTTATATGAAAATTTATTACTTCATAGACTTTATACAATTAATACTTATATGAAAATTTATTACTTCATAGACTTTATACATTTAATACTTATATGAAAATTCATTACTTCATAGACTTTATATTTTTTATACTTATATAAAAATTTATTACTTCATAGACTTTATATTTTACTTCATAGACTTTATACATTTAATACTTATATGAAAATTTATTACTTCATAGATTTTATATATTTACTACTTATATGAAAATTTATTACTTCATAGACTTTATACAATTAATACTTATATGAAAATTTATTACTTCATAGACTTTATACAATTAATACTTATATGAAAATTTATTACTTCATAGACTTTATACAATTAATACTTATATGAAAATTTATTACTTCATAGATTTTATACATTTAATACTTATATGAAAATTCATTACTTCATAGACTTTATATTTTTTATACTTATATAAAAATTTATTACTTCATAGACTTTATATTTTACTTCATAGACTTTATACATTTAATACTTATATGAAAATTTATTACTTCATAGACTTTATATATTTACTACTTATATGAAAATTTATTACTTCATAGACTTTATACATTTAGTACTTATATGAAAATTTATTACTTCATAGACTTTATACAATTAATACTTATATGAAAATTTATTACTTCATAGACTTTATACAATTAATACTTATATGAAAATTTATTACTTCATAGACTTTATACAATTAATACTTATATGAAAATTTATTACTTCATAGACTTTATATATTTACTACTTATATGAAAATTTATTACTTCATAGACTTTATACATTTAGTACTTATATGAAAATTTATTACTTCATAGACTTTATACAATTAATACTTATATGAAAATTTATTACTTCATAGACTTTATACAATTAATACTTATATGAAAATTTATTACTTCATAGACTTTATACAATTAATACTTATATGAAAATTTATTACTTCATAGACTTTATACATTTAATACTTATATGAAAATTTATTACTTCATAGACTTTATACAATTAATACTTATATGAAAATTTATTACTTCATAGACTTTATACAATTAATACTTATATGAAAATTTATTACTTCATAGACTTTATACAATTAATACTTATATGAAAATTTATTACTTCATAGACTTTATATATTTACTACTTATATGAAAATTTATTACTTCATAGACTTTATACATTTAGTACTTATATGAAAATTTATTACTTCATAGACTTTATGCAATTAATACTTATATGAAAATTTATTACTTCATAGACTTTATATATTTACTACTTATATGAAAATTTATTACTTCATAGACTTTATACATTTAGTACTTATATGAAAATTTATTACTTCATAGACTTTATACAATTAATACTTATATGAAAATTTATTACTTCATAGACTTTATACAATTAATACTTATATGAAAATTTATTACTTCATAGACTTTATACAATTAATACTTATATGAAAATTTATTACTTCATAGACTTTATACAATTAATACTTATATGAAAATTTATTACTTCATAGACTTTATATATTTACTACTTATATGAAAATTTATTACTTCATAGACTTTATATTTTACTTCATAGACTTTATACATTTAATACTCATATGAAAATTTATTACTTCATAGACTTTATACAATTAATACTTATATGAAAATTCATTACTTCATAGACTTTATATTTTTTATACTTATATAAAAATTTATTACTTCATAGACTTTATATTTTACTTCATAGACTTTATACATTTAATACTTATATGAAAATTTATTACTTCATAGACTTTATACAATTAATACTTATATGAAAATTTATTACTTCATAGACTTTATATTTTTTATACTTATATAAAAATTTATTACTTCATAGACTTTATATTTTACTTCATAGACTTTATACATTTAATACTTATATGAAAATTTATTACTTCATAGACTTTATATATTTACTACTTATATGAAAATTTATTACTTCATAGATTTTATACATTTAGTACTTATATGAAAATTTATTACTTCATAGACTTTATACAATTAATATTTATATGAAAATTTATTACTTCATAGACTTTATACAATTAATACTTATATGAAAATTTATTACTTCATAGACTTTATACAATTAATACTTATATGAAAATTTATTACTTCATAGACTTTATACAATTAATACTTATATGAAAATTTATTACTTCATAGACTTTATATATTTACTACTTATATGAAAATTTATTACTTCATAGACTTTATACATTTAGTACTTATATGAAAATTTATTACTTCATAGACTTTATGCAATTAATACTTATATGAAAATTTATTACTTCATAGACTTTATATATTTACTACTTATATGAAAATTTATTACTTCATAGACTTTATACATTTAGTACTTATATGAAAATTTATTACTTCATAGACTTTATACAATTAATACTTATATGAAAATTTATTACTTCATAGACTTTATACAATTAATACTTATATGAAAATTTATTACTTCATAGACTTTATACAATTAATACTTATATGAAAATTTATTACTTCATAGACTTTATACAATTAATACTTATATGAAAATTTATTACTTCATAGACTTTATATATTTACTACTTATATGAAAATTTATTACTTCATAGACTTTATATTTTACTTCATAGACTTTATACATTTAATACTCATATGAAAATTTATTACTTCATAGACTTTATACAATTAATACTTATATGAAAATTCATTACTTCATAGACTTTATATTTTTTATACTTATATAAAAATTTATTACTTCATAGACTTTATATTTTACTTCATAGACTTTATACATTTAATACTTATATGAAAATTTATTACTTCATAGACTTTATACAATTAATACTTATATGAAAATTTATTACTTCATAGACTTTATACAATTAATACTTATATGAAAATTTATTACTTCATAGACTTTATATATTTACTACTTATATGAAAATTTATTACTTCATAGACTTTATACATTTAGTACTTATATGAAAATTTATTACTTCATAGACTTTATGCAATTAATACTTATATGAAAATTTATTACTTCATAGACTTTATATATTTACTACTTATATGAAAATTTATTACTTCATAGACTTTATACATTTAGTACTTATATGAAAATTTATTACTTCATAGACTTTATACAATTAATACTTATATGAAAATTTATTACTTCATAGACTTTATACAATTAATACTTATATGAAAATTTATTACTCATAGACTTTATACAATTAATACTTATATGAAAATTTATTACTTCATAGACTTTATATATTTACTACTTATATGAAAATTTATTACTTCATAGACTTTATACATTTAATACTTATATGAAAATTCACTACTTCATAGACTTTATGCAATTAATACTTATATGAAAATTTATTACTTCATAGACTTTATATATTTACTACTTATATGAAAATTTATTACTTCATAGACTTTATACATTTAGTACTTATATGAAAATTTATTACTTCATAGACTTTATACAATTAATACTTATATGAAAATTTATTACTTCATAGACTTTATACAATTAATACTTATATGAAAATTTATTACTTCATAGACTTTATACAATTAATACTTATATGAAAATTTATTACTTCATAGACTTTATATATTTACTACTTATATGAAAATTTATTACTTCATAGACTTTATACATTTAGTACTTATATGAAAATTTATTACTTCATAGACTTTATGCAATTAATACTTATATGAAAATTTATTACTTCATAGACTTTATATATTTACTACTTATATGAAAATTTATTACTTCATAGACTTTATACATTTAATACTTATATGAAAATTCACTACTTCTTCATTTAATATTGCAAGCAAAGTATTTTGGTTAACATTTTTATTTTCATGTTATTAAAACACTTGATATACTATTATACCATATTGTATAATATGATTTTAATTCAATTACTTTATTACTTTGGTATATTAAATGATAGTCGTTTGATAACAATCCCAACATTTACCTTATTTTCAATAAATATTGAAAACAAAGTTTTATGCGTTCAAATTTTTATTTTCATGTTATGATTCTCTCAAACACTCATTAATATACCATATTGTATAATATGCTTTTATTTCAATTACTTTATTACTTTTGGTATATTAAATGATAGTCGTTTGATAACAATTCCAACACTTACCTTATTTTCAATAAATATTGAAAACAAAGTTTTATACGTTCAAATTTTTATTTTCATGTTATGATTCTCTCAAACACTCATTAATATACCATATTGTATAATATGCTTTAATTTCAATTACTTTATTACTTTTGGTATATTAAATGATA
>NW_027212753.1:620000-640000 GCF_042242935.1 Bactrocera oleae | reverse complement strand
CCCTAGCAGCACAACTAAGTTCATGCCTAAGCTGGGACAGCCTGTCAGAATTGGACCGCCGAGCGCGTTGAAACTTTCGCCTCAATCGCCTGACAGTCCTCCTCTTCAAGGTTAACTCATGCGTCCACCACTTAATTTTCCTAACGATAAAACTTTCACACTTTCTAAGTACCCTATCATTAACCCCCCACACTACCTCATAAAGACGAGCAACCTGCTCATCAACCCCCAAATCCTCAAACGCTCTAAGCGGTATACCCAATACCGCTTCCCTGACAGATCGTCCATATTGGTTCCAGTCGATACCAGAGGTACGCCATCGCCGCAATGGACTCTCATACAGCGAGGGAGGGGATTTGGGAGTAACCATAATTTGGATCAAATTATGATCACTCAATCCCCACCCTCCCTTAACCTCCCATCTAGCTACGAACGCCCTATCTGCTGCCTGATTCATAAGCGTCACGTCAATGTCACTCACGCCCCCAGGCCCATCAAACGTGTACCATTCACTCGGCTCATTCACAATGTGGAGGTTTTTAGCCACCACCCATTCACTTAATGCCTCGCCTCGACTGTGGCTTTGATATCCAGACGAATGCCGGGATACCTTACTAAACCACATCGAAGACGAGGCATTCGCATCCAGCCCTAGGATAAATGGGCTACTACTCGCAAGTAGTAGTAGCTTATCCATGTAGCCCAGGTAGGGCTCTAGGGGCTCGCTAAATTTGCAGTACAAACTAGCTACAATCAGCCTACCGAACTCCCCCTCTATCGCGACACATACACCCAGTTGTGAGGAATCCACAACTACACAATCGTAGTTGGGATCACTCACAACAATTGCAGCATTAGCCCCAAGGTCCGTGAAGACCTTGAAACTACCAGGAAGACCCCGAACCACACCATTGGTGGCGTAGGGCTCCTGGAGTAAGGCAATGCCGCACCTCCCCTCAGCCATACACCCCCCCAATTCACACATTACGGCATACGCCCCCTGGCAGTTTAACTGTATAATCCCCCCCATCAGTGTCTGGCGAGGGCGCGCTCAACAATGCCACAGTATATCGGGCAGACAGCGGACATCATAAGATGCCCAGCTGGTCTACCCTTGAATGCGCAGTTGCGGCAATGGAGTGCATTGACGCAACTGGCAGCTCTGTGGCCTTCCTGACCGCACCTCCGGCAGACATCTGATTTGGCCCTACACACAGCCACTCTATGGTCGAAACTCATACACCGGAAGCAGCCAGCAACGGGGCTATCCGGTCGCACCCGGAAGGAGAACCACTTGATGTAGCACCTACCTGCCTCCAAGAGGGCGGACATCATTTTGTCCGTACCCTCAAGGACGACATTGGTGCTACCATCAGGGGCCACCTTCCAGGGACGACTGACCATCCTCACATCTGACCTCTGGGACGCCGGGCTAAAATCCTGAAGGTTCAGCCGGAGTAACTCTTCCATGAACTCATCATGGGAGATCTCCGTGTGAACCCCCTGGACTACAACCCGAGGACCCAACTTCCGGTTGACAGTCACGTCCAACCCCACCTCCCCGAATTTCGCGTTCATCGCAACTTTCTCCCTCTCTAAAACAGAGGGAGTGCGGATAACCGCCCCACCACCCTTAATTGGCCTAACCTCGTGGATCCTTACCCCCAGGGAAGGACCCACCTCCTTAACAACTTTTTTAATGACTTCCTCAGAGGAAGCTGCAGGCCCCTTACTCCTAACCACAACTGACCAGGTCTCAACAGGCTTCTGCGCCACCGGTGCAATCGCCTCCAGTACAGGTGCTGGGGGCGGAGGCATCGGTGCCGATGGAGCCGGCATTGACCTGCTCGGCGGCGAGGAGTGTCCTCCACAGCCTCCTCTAAGGGCGTCAACTTGACCACGAAGATGGGCATTCTCGGTTACTACCGTCATCAGAAGTGCCTCGTATTTCGAGGCAAGCTCCATCAGCCCCTTCGCGGTCCCTATAGCGAAATTTTCGGCCCCAAAAACTACTTCGCTTAGCTCCGCCGAAATTTTCTTAATAGCCGCGACATGGCTAACCGCACCACCCCCGACAACAACACCCCCCTTAAGAGCACCACGGTTGCTCGCGCCGCCCTTGCTCGCGCTCGTATTGCTCGCGCTCGTTTTGCTAGCGCCCGTTTTCTTCGCGCCCGTATCAACGCGCGCAACACCCACTTCGCCCTCGCCCGACTTTGCGGGGTGAACAGCCGCTTTTTCAGCGGTGTCACCGTTATCGCAACCGCTACCACTACCGCTCCCGCCCTCATCACCCCCCGTTTCTGCCGGCGACCCCAAACGCGCCTTCCGCCGTGGCGGGGACCTCACCGATGGCCTCACCGCCTCGTCTCCCGAAGTGTCCACCGTTACCACCGATGGACCGGACTCCTCACTCCCAGCGAGGGATTTAACCCTCCTCCTCCGTGGTGGAGGCATTCTTGCCTTCGGACGCCCTTTGGTAGGCTGATCCGCCGAACTTACCACTGACGCAGATGGCACTAGTTCAACAGATGCCGAAAACAGCCGCTCGCCAAGTACGTGCAACTGAACGCGCTGGAGAAAGTATCTCTAGCGCAGACCCGCTCTATAGCAGCGACGACCCAAGCGGACGATTAATGCGTTCTCGCTAGGGTACAGCCCACAACTCCAGCCAAAAGGCCTGGACAGAGGTCACTCAAATTGACCGCCGGACGGATCAATGTCCCCGTAACGGCCGCGAGTCGACCGATGTGGCGCTGGACCG
The DNA here is from genome assembly GCF_042242935.1 of Bactrocera oleae. Lineage (NCBI taxonomy): Eukaryota > Metazoa > Arthropoda > Insecta > Diptera > Tephritidae > Bactrocera > Bactrocera oleae. The sequence continues at coordinate 637,236 of NW_027212753.1, read as the reverse complement.
AACCGATCCGTGGGTTAAACGCACACTGCTACGACCGTTTGTCTGCACACGGTACACTCACTTCGACACTGGACAGACGCTGGTACCTTTTGAGCAATCCTGCTCGAAACCTGCTGAAACTGGCCAACTGAACACCAGATGCCCAACACAACACTCCAAATAGGCGACTCTGCCGGCAAAGAATACCAACAATACGGCACTAAACTGGGGCTATGCAAAAAGTCCCCCACCAACAACAACGTGAACGACCACGTTGCGGTAGCACCTAAGGTACTGTACACAATATTAAAAAATATGTACTTACCGCTATTCCACCGAAAAATGCCCAAAAAACGCGCCAATTGTGCCCTTGCACGAAAAAACACACTCGCGGTCACGTACCCGAGCACTAACAACAAAACGCGAATACTCGCACAAAGCGAAATTCCGCAAGAAATTGTAGCAACAATTTCACACACTCGACAAGCAACGGTGCTTATGCTAACGCGTAAACAAATATCGCTCAAAAGAAAATACCGAAAAATCACCGAAAATTACTAATCACAACGATGCGCACGCACGTCTATTCGCGTCGGAATCCAAACAACGAATGAGTAGATAGGGACAACGTCCGGTGTGTTTAACGTGAGTACCTGCCGTCGACGGCCTTATCTCACGGCGCTCAAAAGCACAGCGTATCAATACAATGCGTTGATCAGCGCCCCGAAAATGCTAGGCATATTTCAGTACCGATTGGTAGTGTGGAATGGACACACTACACACCTTGGTAAGGTTCGAGGCCTATCTAAAACCTCTGCCGTACTTTGGGTCCGGCACCCGGTTGCAATGCAACTCCACATTGAACTGACAAAACGTCAGTTCTTCCCGCATTTGGGTATAAACCACAACCACCACGATACTCCCCGAAGGGCCAGTCCGCACGAGCAGGTTGGAGCGAACTCCAAGGGCCCCTGCTCCCCGTGGTACCAGAATTAAGTCTCCGGTCAGACCTCGTAGCCGAAGCTACTACCAGTTGAGCCTCCATACAGCTCTGGACTGGTAACCAAGGGTTGAACCCCATACGCACATTACACTCACACACCTTTCACACAAGAAGCTAACCCTAACTCACAGTTAAACGCCTCCGCCGCCTAAACAATTCACGCGCAAACGACCCTAACTGTTCGGCATTCCGACTAGTGGAGATCACACCGCTAACATCTAACCGTCCATCAGTCCAGCTAATCCCCATACCCCCTAGATCCCTAATGTCCGAGTACATCGGGCACTCCGCGATCAAGTGAGCCCAGTCTTCACATCGCGCCCCACATAAACACCCCGACCTATCAGAAAGGTGCCTCTGATGCAAAAATGCATTCAGAGGCCCATGCCCCGTTAACAAAAAACCCAGACTCAGACAAAATCTGAAGTCTGGGTTACCCTCAACGAACCTAACATCCCGGATGTACTCATAAGTCACCCGACCGTTAGGACTATTGTCCCAACGGTCTTGCCACCTACTCCTAACCCTATCATCTAGAAGCCTCTTGCTCCCTAGATACCCCTCCCTCTCCACATCATCATCGGAAATCCAGTCATTCCGCAGCAATGACACACTCAAGCCCCTTCTTAACCTGAAAGCAACAGCACGCTGTATGACAATCAGGTCAAGAGGGGGTGCACCTAGTAAAACCTGCATCGCATCCGTTGAAACGGTGCGACATACAGGCAAACATGCAAGCATCATGCAACGTTGCACCGAGAGGAGTTTTCGGCGACCAGAGACCGTCATCGCTGTTTCCCACCATATTGCGGCTCCATAAGTGGCACAAGCCACAAATAGACCACGGTATATGGTGCGAACAGCACGGCGTCCAAGGCCCCAATCGCTCCTCAAGATGCGTCGCACTTTGCCTACGACCGCCTGCAGTCGCTCCTTCAAATTCGCCAAGTGTGGAGTAAAACACATTCTTTCACTCATGGTCAGCCCCAGGTATTTGACTTGCGTCACATACCTGATGCTGACCCCATTCACACGGACAATCGGTGGACGAACCGGAGACAATCTGCCCTTAAGCAGCATTGTCACCGTTTTGTCCATCGATATGTCAACCCCCACACCTAAACCCCAACTATTTACAATTTCTAAAAATTGTCCTCCCGCCCGCTCTAACTCAAATCGCGATCGACCTTCAACCAGAAGGAGAAGGTCGTCCGCATACGCACAACATTTACAGAGGGGTTCGAGCTGTCCAAGCAGAGAGTCCATCATGAGGTTCCAAATATATGGACCGCAGATGGATCCCTGCGGGCAGCCACGAACCACTCCGATCTCCACACTCCCATTCATTCCGACTAGAGAGGCTTTTCTGTCCGAAAAGTAACTCCGCCAAAGAGTAATTTCCGGACAGCCAAGCTCCTCCAGCCGTTGCAACACTCGATCCCAGCTTAGGTAATCAAATGCCCCCTTGAAGTCAACAAATATGCCAAGGACATATTTGTTGACATTCTCCCTAACAGCACCCTGAACGTAGAACCACGCATCCTCTACACTGCGTCCTTTCCTGAACCCATACTGTCTATCCGACCACATACCCCGCGTTAGCTCCTGAAGCCGTTCCACCATAACTCTTTCCAGCACTTTTCCAAGTACTGGAAGGAGACTGATGCCCCGATAAGAGCGAGGATCACTCCTGATCTTATCAGGGGACTTCAGGAGAGGTACAACCCTAGCAATTTTCCACTCGCGTGGAAAATAACCCTCCCACACGCACTTATTATAAATGGCCTCCAAGTATTCCGGAATGAACTTCCACAAGCTTTTGCACATCTCTCCGTTCAAACCATCAAAACCTGGGGACCGTTTAGACCTGACCAGGCCAAAGGCGTACCCCAACTCTCCATCGTCTAATGGAGGGACAGGTACCTCTTGTGCTTGAGGTACCTGAACCTCCGCCCTAGGAAAGAACGCTCCTAACAAAGCCCCCGCACACTCTCTCCACGTTGATAACATAGTGTCACCAACGCGAAGAGAGGTAACGTCCTCCCTCTTACGACCCCGGCAGATCCTATAGACCTGACCCCACGGGTCGTCCCTATTCTCACTCACGAAACTCCTCCACTCCTCTTCTTTAACTTTTACCAACATATCCTTATATTCCCTAGCAGCACAACTAAGTTCATGCCTAAGCTGGGACAGCCTGTCAGAATTGGACCGCCGAGCGCGTTGAAACTTTCGCCTCAATCGCCTGACAGTCCTCCTCTTCAAGGTTAACTCATGCGTCCACCACTTAATTTTCCTAACGATAAAACTTTCACACTTTCTAAGTACCCTATCATTAACCCCCCACACTACCTCATAAAGACGAGCAACCTGCTCATCAACCCCCAAATCCTCAAACGCTCTAAGCGGTATACCCAATACCGCTTCCCTGACAGATCGTCCATATTGGTTCCAGTCGATACCAGAGGTACGCCATCGCCGCAATGGACTCTCATACAGCGAGGGAGGGGATTTGGGAGTAACCATAATTTGGATCAAATTATGATCACTCAATCCCCACCCTCCCTTAACCTCCCATCTAGCTACGAACGCCCTATCTGCTGCCTGATTCATAAGCGTCACGTCAATGTCACTCACGCCCCCAGGCCCATCAAACGTGTACCATTCACTCGGCTCATTCACAATGTGGAGGTTTTTAGCCACCACCCATTCACTTAATGCCTCGCCTCGACTGTGGCTTTGATATCCAGACGAATGCCGGGATACCTTACTAAACCACATCGAAGACGAGGCATTCGCATCCAGCCCTAGGATAAATGGGCTACTACTCGCAAGTAGTAGTAGCTTATCCATGTAGCCCAGGTAGGGCTCTAGGGGCTCGCTAAATTTGCAGTACAAACTAGCTACAATCAGCCTACCGAACTCCCCCTCTATCGCGACACATACACCCAGTTGTGAGGAATCCACAACTACACAATCGTAGTTGGGATCACTCACAACAATTGCAGCATTAGCCCCAAGGTCCGTGAAGACCTTGAAACTACCAGGAAGACCCCGAACCACACCATTGGTGGCGTAGGGCTCCTGGAGTAAGGCAATGCCGCACCTCCCCTCAGCCATACACCCCCCCAATTCACACATTACGGCATACGCCCCCTGGCAGTTTAACTGTATAATCCCCCCCATCAGTGTCTGGCGAGGGCGCGCTCAACAATGCCACAGTATATCGGGCAGACAGCGGACATCATAAGATGCCCAGCTGGTCTACCCTTGAATGCGCAGTTGCGGCAATGGAGTGCATTGACGCAACTGGCAGCTCTGTGGCCTTCCTGACCGCACCTCCGGCAGACATCTGATTTGGCCCTACACACAGCCACTCTATGGTCGAAACTCATACACCGGAAGCAGCCAGCAACGGGGCTATCCGGTCGCACCCGGAAGGAGAACCACTTGATGTAGCACCTACCTGCCTCCAAGAGGGCGGACATCATTTTGTCCGTACCCTCAAGGACGACATTGGTGCTACCATCAGGGGCCACCTTCCAGGGACGACTGACCATCCTCACATCTGACCTCTGGGACGCCGGGCTAAAATCCTGAAGGTTCAGCCGGAGTAACTCTTCCATGAACTCATCATGGGAGATCTCCGTGTGAACCCCCTGGACTACAACCCGAGGACCCAACTTCCGGTTGACAGTCACGTCCAACCCCACCTCCCCGAATTTCGCGTTCATCGCAACTTTCTCCCTCTCTAAAACAGAGGGAGTGCGGATAACCGCCCCACCACCCTTAATTGGCCTAACCTCGTGGATCCTTACCCCCAGGGAAGGACCCACCTCCTTAACAACTTTTTTAATGACTTCCTCAGAGGAAGCTGCAGGCCCCTTACTCCTAACCACAACTGACCAGGTCTCAACAGGCTTCTGCGCCACCGGTGCAATCGCCTCCAGTACAGGTGCTGGGGGCGGAGGCATCGGTGCCGATGGAGCCGGCATTGACCTGCTCGGCGGCGAGGAGTGCCCTCCACAGCCTCCTCTAAGGGCGTCAACTTGACCACGAAGATGGGCATTCTCGGTTACTACCGTCATCAGAAGTGCCTCGTATTTCGAGGCAAGCTCCATCAGCCCCTTCGCGGTCCCTATAGCGAAATTTTCGGCCCCAAAAACTACTTCGCTTAGCTCCGCCGAAATTTTCTTAATAGCCGCGACATGGCTAACCGCACCACCCCCGACAACAACACCCCCCTTAAGAGCACCACGGTTGCTCGCGCCGCCCTTGCTCGCGCTCGTATTGCTCGCGCTCGTTTTGCTAGCGCCCGTTTTCTTCGCGCCCGTATCAACGCGCGCAACACCCACTTCGCCCTCGCCCGACTTTGCGGGGTGAACAGCCGCTTTTTCAGCGGTGTCACCGTTATCGCAACCGCTACCACTACCGCTCCCGCCCTCATCACCCCCCGTTTCTGCCGGCGACCCCAAACGCGCCTTCCGCCGTGGCGGGGACCTCACCGATGGCCTCACCGCCTCGTCTCCCGAAGTGTCCACCGTTACCACCGATGGACCGGACTCCTCACTCCCAGCGAGGGATTTAACCCTCCTCCTCCGTGGTGGAGGCATTCTTGCCTTCGGACGCCCTTTGGTAGGCTGATCCGCCGAACTTACCACTGACGCAGATGGCACTAGTTCAACAGATGCCGAAAACAGCCGCTCGCCAAGTACGTGCAACTGAACGCGCTAGAGAAAGTATCTCTAGCGCAGACCCGCTCTATAGCAGCGACGACCCAAGCGGACGATTAATGCGTTCTCGCTAGGGTACAGCCCACAACTCCAGCCAAAAGGCCTGGACAGAGGTCACTCAAATTGACCGCCGGACGGATCAATGTCCCCGTAACGGCCGCGAGTCGACCGATGTGGCGCTGGACCGAACCGATCCGTGGGTTAAACGCACACTGCTACGACCGTTTGTCTGCACACGGTACACTCACTTCGACACTGGACAGACGCTGGTACCTTTTGAGCAATCCTGCTCGAAACCTGCTGAAACTGGCCAACTGAACACCAGATGCCCAACACAACACTCCAAATAGGCGACTCTGCCGGCAAAGAATACCAACAATACGGCACTAAACTGGGGCTATGCAAAAAGTCCCCCACCAACAACAACGTGAACGACCACGTTGCGGTAGCACCTAAGGTACTGTACACAATATTAAAAAATATGTACTTACCGCTATTCCACCGAAAAATGCCCAAAAAACGCGCCAATTGTGCCCTTGCACGAAAAAACACACTCGCGGTCACGTACCCGAGCACTAACAACAAAACGCGAATACTCGCACAAAGCGAAATTCCGCAAGAAATTGTAGCAACAATTTCACACACTCGACAAGCAACGGTGCTTATGCTAACGCGTAAACAAATATCGCTCAAAAGAAAATACCGAAAAATCACCGAAAATTACTAATCACAACGATGCGCACGCACGTCTATTCGCGTCGGAATCCAAACAACGAATCGAGTAGATAGGGACAACTTTCGTTGTAGATTTACGTGAGTACCTGCCGGCGACGGCCTTACCTCACGGTGTTCAAAACACAACGGATCAATACAATGCGTTGATCAGCGCCCCAAACAAAACGAGCTTATGCAAGTATTTATTTGGATACCAGTGGCAGTGTGTCTGGGTCCACACTACCATCTTGGTATGATTCGAGGCCGACCTAAAACCTCTTCCGTTTTCGGGTACGGCACCCAGTTACTTATGTAACTTCTTTTTTCGAACTGAAAATTCAGTTCTTCCAGCATTTAGGTTTAAACCACAGCCACCACGATACTCCCCAAAGGGCCGAACCCAATGAGCAGATTGAACAGAAGTCCAAGGGCTTTCTGCTCCCCGTGGTACCGGAAAGTCTCCGGTCAGACTGCGTAGCCTAAACTACTGCCAGTTGAGCTCCCCATTACTCAAATGACTGGTGACATTTGTCGCTTGAACTTCAAATGTCTTTTTATTTGCTTTTTCATTTAAAGTGTTTCTAATATCAGTTCAAGCTGAGTATTATAGCACTATCACTCCATATACTATGCTGATATTACTGGGCAAAGAATATAATAACAGTCATAGTGCATATTGGCTTTTAGTCGCCTTTTACGACAGGCATGCCTTGCCGCGGGCATATTCTTTCCCCAAACCCGCAGGGGAAGTAGATAGGGACAGAGGGAATCTCGTTAATCCATTCATGCGCGTCACTAATTAGATGACGAGGCATTTGGCTACCTTAAGAGAGTCATAGTTACTCCCGCCGTTTACCCGCGCTTACTTGAATTTCTTCACTTTGACATTCAGAGCACTGGGCAGAAATCACATTGTGTCAACACCCGTTAGGGCCATCACAATGCTTTGTTTTAATTAGACAGTCGGATTCCCCAAGTCCGTGCCAGTTCTGAATTGATTGTTAATTGATAATCGTTATAATTTAAAAAGTATCTATACAATAATAAATCCTTTAGAAATTTTAGCAAGAAAGTTCCACAATTGGCTACGTAACTACTATCCGGGGAACAAGAATCGAAATTCTCTATTTACCCAGAACGAGTACATAAACCATGGTATTGCTTCCCAATCAAGCCCGACTATCTCAATCTTCAGAGCCAATCCTTATCCCGAAGTTACGGATCTAATTTGCCGACTTCCCTTACCTACATTATTCTATCGACTAGAGACTCTTCACCTTGGAGACCAGCTGCGGATATTGGTACGGCCTGTTGAGAAGTTTGCGTAACCCCACCATAAATTTTCAAGGTCCGAGGAGAAAATATCGACACAACAGTAAATGTCATGCTCTTCTAGTCCATCTACCATATCTCTCTTCGAAAGACTTCCATGGTAGTACGACTATAAAACAGAAAAGAAAACTCTTCCGATACCTCTCGACGGCTTCTTTATGGTCGTTCCTGTTGCCAGGATGAGCACAAGGCCCATTTTTAATAACAAACGGATACTCAACAGGTTACGGAATTGGAACCGTATTCCCTTTCGTTCAAAATTATTCAAGTGTTTAATTACTATGGAATAAAAATTCATTCATTTCATTTCATTAAAACTTGAAAATTTTCGGCTTTCGCCTTGAACTTAGGACCGACTAACTCGTGATCAACCACTGTTCACACGAAACCCTTCTCCACTTCAGTCCTCCAAGGTCTCATTCGATTATTTGCTACTACCACCAAGATCTGTACCAATAGCGGCTCCATGCAGGCTTACGCCAAACACTTCTAAGCACACCATTGTACCCTCCTACTCACTAAAGTTTCAAAATTTATAATCCAACCGAAATTGTATTATAAATCATGTACTTTAGCGGTAATGTATAGGTATACAACTTAAGCGCCATCCATTTTAAGGGCTAGTTGCTTCGGCAGGTGAGTTGTTACACACTCCTTAGCGGATTACGACTTCCATGTCCACCGTCCTGCTGTTTTAAGCAACCAACGCCTTTCATGGTATCTGCATGAGTTGTTAATTTAGGCACCGTAACATTACGTTTGGTTCATCCCACAGCGCCAGTTCTGCTTACCAAAAGTGGCCCACTGGGCACATTATATCATAACCTCAACCTTCATATCAAGAAAGGTGAGGTTCTTACCCATTTAAAGTTTGAGAATAGGTTAAGGTCGTTTCGACCCTAAGGCCTCTAATCATTCGCTTTACCAGATAAGATTATTTTACATAATTTTTAAATGCACCAGCTATCCTGAGGGAAACTTCGGAGGGAACCAGCTACTAGATGGTTCGATTGGTCTTTCGCCCCTATACTCAATTCTGACAATCGATTTGCACGTCAGAACTGTTTCGGTCTTCCATCAGGGTTTCCCCTGACTTCAACCTGATCAAGTATAGTTCACCATCTTTCGGGTCACAGCATATATGCTCAAGGTACGCTCCAGTTAGAGGTATAAATAATAATAAATTATCATTATACATAACTATATGGAACGCCCCGGGATTGAATTAATAATGTAATACATTAAAAATTAATCCCATTATTAATACAGTTAAGTTAATTTCGCCATTAGGTTTAATATAACCCAATGACTTGCACATATGTTAGACTCCTTGGTCCGTGTTTCAAGACGGGTCCCGAAGGTATCCTGAATCTTTCGCATTGTTAATCATATAAATGCATACAATTAATATTAAAATCAATGATAATAATATTATTGTAAAATTCAAAAGAATTTTAGCATTATATATAATAAAATCTATCAACACTTTATCAAATCATCAGTAATTATTCTATGTTAATAAGCTAAAAGCAAATTAATTTGAATAAACTTAAAAACCAATGATCTTTTGATAAATATTTTATTATGTTAATAGATTACAATGTCCTTATATGAAAAAAATGCACACTATTACTATAATATTTAAAATTAAATACTACAGTTATAATGATGAATTTTTCATAATGGATATTCAGGTTCATCGGGCTTAACCTCTAAGCAGTTTCACGTACTATTTAACTCTCTATTCAGAGTTCTTTTCAACTTTCCCTCACGGTACTTGTTTACTATCGGTCTCATGGTTATATTTAGTTTTAGATGGAGTTTACCACCCACTTAGTGCTGCACTATCAAGCAACACGACTCTTTGGAAATATCTTTCTAGTAATCATTAACGTTATACGGGCCTGGCACCCTCTATGGGTAAATGGCCTCATTTAAGAAGGACTTAAATCGTTAATTTCTCATACTAGATATTAAGATATTCCATACACTGCATCTCACATTTGCCATATAGACAAAGTGACTTAGTGCTGAACTATTTTCTTTTCGCTCGCCGCTACTAAGAAAATCCTTGTTAGTTTCTTTTCCTCCCCTCATTAATATGCTTAAATTCAGGGGGTAGTCCCATATGAGTTGAGGTTGTATAAAATATATTTTAGATTGATTTGTTTATTTTTATTTAATTTTTTTGCTATTTGCTATTTTAAAGAAATATATTTTTATATCTTGATTACTCAATATTATTCAATCTTTTCATCCCTTTTTAAAATTCATAATATAATAATTAATAAAATTAACAACATTATTCCTCCACATATCATATATTTTTTTTTATTATAAATTTTTCTCAATACAATAGAGTGAATTAATTCTAGAATAAAAATTTATTTTATGCTAGACATTCCTCTTATGTATTATTTAATATAATTTAAATAATGTTGAAAATTTTTTCTTTTATGGGAATACTAAGATTCTCATTTATCATAAATTTTCGTTCAAATATGAGGTATTCAAGAATATATTTTCTATATTTCTTTTTATGCTATTAATATTATGGATTGAAAAATACAATCCAATAATATGCCATATGCTTAAATTCTATTAATTGACTAAAAGAATAAGCAACTAATTTAGCATAGTCTTACAACCCTCAACCATATGTAGTCCAAGCAGCACTTTAAAATTAATTAAAGTACATAACAGCATGGACCGCAATATGCGTTCAAAATGTCGATGTTCATGTGTCCTGCAGTTCACACGATGACGCACAGTTTGCTGCGTTCTTCATCGACCCATGAGCCGAGTGATCCACCGCTTAGAGTGATAATTTTTTTGTATTTTTTTAATTCAAAGTCAAAGAATTTTAATTTATTGAAAGTATTAATAATTAATCAATAATAAATTTTTAATACATAAGTTTAAAACATCTTTCAATAAATTGTAATTTTAAACCCAAACATTTGCAGCTGCGCATGTCTTAGGTCAACAAAAACAGTAATACCTTTTATATATTATTTTCTTCTCTATTTGTGCGTTTTCTTTTTTTAAATTTTTCAACATGTTTTTAATCACAAATAGAAAATACCATAAAAAAAAGGTATTACACACGTTAATGTGAACAAGTTAACTTATCATTTATAATATTTTATATAAATATCACAATTAAATATTATTTTCTATATAAATAATAAGTACAGCTATATGTTTAAAGGTTTTTTTATTGCGTTCAAATACAATGTATGCGAAGTTCACAATATAATATATATTGTCATAATGCATTACAAGGAGTTAAAAAAAAAAAAAAAAACAGAAAAACATTCAAAACATTGTATAATTCAAAACATTTTGAATGAAAAGAACAAAAAGAAAACTTTTTTTTCTTTTTTATTCTTTTTTTTTATTTTGTTTTTATATAATTATTTTTTTTTCTTTTCGGATAGGAACACAATAATGATCCTTCCGCAGGTTCACCTACGGAAACCTTGTTACGACTTTTACTTCCTCTAAATAATCAAGTTCGGTCAACTTTTGCGAAACAACCGTGAAACACAAGGCGTCACAGTGATCACGTCCGGAGACCTCACTAAATAATTCAATCGGTAGTAGCGACGGGCGGTGTGTACAAAGGGCAGGGACGTAATCAATGCGAGTTAATGACTCACACTTACTGGGAATTCCAAGTTCATGTGAACAGTTTCAGTTCACAATCCCAAGCATGAAAGTGGTTCAGCGGTTTACCCGGACCTCTCGGTCTAGGAAATACACGTTGATACTTTCATTGTAGCGCGCGTGCAGCCCAGGACATCTAAGGGCATCACAGACCTGTTATTGCTCAATCTCGTTACTGCTAGACGCAATTTGTCCATTTAAGAAGCTAGTGTCCTTATAATGGGACAAACCAACAGGTACGACTCCACTTATATAAACACATTCAAACACTTGTACATTCAAGATGAACGCATGAATGAAGGCTATATAAGCTTCAACACCATAATCCTGAAAGCATCTATTTAATATATTTGAGTCTCGTTCGTTATCGGAATTAACCAGACAAATCACTCCACGAACTAAGAACGGCCATGCACCACCACCCATAGATTCGAGAAAGAGCTATCAATCTGTCTTACACGCTTATGTTCGGACCTGGTAAGTTTTCCCGTGTTGAGTTAAATTAAGCCGCAGGCTCCACTCCTGGTGGTGCCCTTCCGTCAATTCCTTTAAGTTTCAGCTTTGCAACCATACTTCCCCCGGAGCCCAAAAGCTTTGGTTTCCCGGGAAGCGACTGAGAGAGCCATAGTAGTAGCTACACCCAATTGCTAGCTGGCATCGTTTATGGTTAGAACTAGGGCGGTATCTGATCGCCTTCGAACCTCTAACTTTCGTTCTTGATTAATGAAAACATCTTTGGCAAATGCTTTCGCTTAAGTTAGTCTTACGACGGTCCAAGAATTTCACCTCTCGCGTCGTAATACTAATGCCCCCAAACTGCTTCTATTAATCATTACCTCTTGATCTAAAAACCAATGAAAGTAGAACAGAGGTCTTATTTCATTATTCCATGCACAAAATATTCAGGCATTTGGAGCCTGCTTTAAGCACTCTAATTTGTTCAAAGTAATTGTACCGGCCCACAACAACACTCGATGAAGAGCACTGAAGCAGGTTTAAATAGGAGGAATATATAAAAAATACATTGTATTAATTATATATAAGAACTCCACCGGTAATACGCTTACATACATAAGGTAATGTACATACCACAATTATAGTTGTACTACCCGTATGAAGCACAAATTCAACTACGAACGTTTTAACCGCAACAACTTTAATATACGCTATTGGAGCTGGAATTACCGCGGCTGCTGGCACCAGACTTGCCCTCCAATAGGTCCTTGTTAAAGGATTTAAAGTGTACTCATTCCAATTACAGGGCCTCGGATATGAGTCCTGTATTGTTATTTTTCGTCACTACCTCCCCGAACTGGGAGTGGGTAATTTACGCGCCTGTTGCCTTCCTTAGATGTGGTAGCCGTTTCTCAGGCTCCCTCTCCGGAATCGAACCCTGATTCCCCGTTACCCGTTGCAACCATGGTAGTCCTAGATACTACCATCAAAAGTTGATAGGGCAGACATTTGAAAGATCTGTCGTCGGTACGAGACCATACGATCTGCAAGTTATCTAGAGTTCAACCAATATAACGATCGAATAATCGCTTGGTTTTAGCCTAATAAAAGCACACGTTCCAAAAGGTCCGTGTTTATTTTGCATGTATTAGCTCTAGAATTACCACAGTTATCCAAGTAACTGTTAACGATCTATGGAACCATAACTGATATAATGAGCCTTTTGCGGTTTCACTTTTAATTTGTTTGTACTTAGACATGCATGGCTTAATCTTTGAGACAAGCATATAACTACTGGCAGGATCAACCAGAATAATATATATTTCTTTTTTATATAATATTTTTTATATTATATAAAAGTTTAAAATGATATTTTCTTATTTGAAAATTATACACAAATACACAAAACATAAAAACATTTACAATATACACAACAATTTTTCTATGTTTCTTTCTTTATTATATTTTTTTTCATTATATTTCATTTCTATTGTGTGATTTTGTAATGGATTTTTTTAATTTTTGTTTTGGTATCGTGAAAAGAATTTTCGTTCTCTATACATATTATTATTTAATTATTATGTAAGAACGATATTTCTTCTTATATTGGCAAAATTTTCAAATAATATCATTCTATACATTTTACTTTATTTCAATGCATATAGTAATATATATACCTTTTTTTAAGAGTATATACATTTTTTTCTTGATTTGAAATTAATAATTTCAAATTCTATTATATTTATTTCAATAATAAATATATGATAAAAAGTATTTTCGGGTGCAACACATTAATATTTTATTTTATTTAAAAACCATCCTTTTACACATATATTTTATGAGTAAATATTAGAATAGCTCACAAATAAAACTAAAATATTGTTTAATATTTATTTCTACAATATGTTAGTATAGAATAATAGATTTTTTATGTTTTTGTATAAAACAAAATCTATTTCTATTTAAACTAACTGTAGGAAACCAGGAATAAAAAACGCTCATTATATACAATATGTTAGTACAGAATATAGAGTTTTGTATAAAACAAAATCTATTTCTATTTAAACTAACTGTATAAAAACCAGGAATAAAAAACGCTCATTATATACAATATGTTAGTACAGAATATAGAGTTTTGTATAAAACAAAATCTATTTCTATTTAAACTAACTGTATAAAAACCAGGAATAAAAAACGCTCATTATATACAATATGTTAGTACAGAATATAGAGTTTTGTATAAAACAAAATCTATTTCTATTTAAACTAACTGTATAAAAACCAGGAATAAAAAGGCACACAAAATCAACTTTCATTTTCATATTTACTTAAAAATACATATAAAGTAAAAAATATTTCCATATAAATACTAAGTAAATAAAGTCATACAAGTATGAAAATTTTCATACAAGTACTAAATACATAAATCATATAAGTATAGTAATATTCATACTTATAAGTATTTAAAAACAATTTCTTACTAATAAACTAACATAAGGAATTCAAATATATAAAAGTATAATACATTTCCTAGCAGTAAAAAATTTTCATATAAGTACTAAATGTATAAAGTCTATGAAGTAATAAATTTTCATATAAGTACTATTTCAGTATATGTCAATTTGAGCAGATTTGTGCAAATTTGTTATAAATGTTCTCTCCCATGTTGACGTTACCAACCCGAAAATATATGGAAAAATTCTTTTAACCTATTTAAAATTTAAAAACTCATATATACGTGGGTAATTTATATCATTTTCAAATATCGTCATGGTCATAATACAACTAATAACATCAAAAGTATTTTTACAATCGATTTTTTTTTTAAATTTTTAACTTGTATGACTTCATATTTAATACTTATATGAAAATTTATTACTTCATAGACTTTATACATTTAATACTTATATGAAAATTTATTACTTCATAGACTTTATACATTTAATACTTATATGAAAATTCATTACTTCATAGACTTTATATTTTTTATACTTATATAAAAATTTATTACTTCATAGACTTTATATTTTACTTCATAGACTTTATACATTTAATACTCATATGAAAATTTATTACTTCATAGACTTTATATATTTACTACTTATATGAAAATTTATTACTTCATAGACTTTATACAATTAATACTTATATGAAAATTTATTACTTCATAGACTTTATACAATTAATACTTATATGAAAATTTATTACTTCATAGACTTTATACAATTAATACTTATATGAAAATTTATTACTTCATAGACTTTATACAATTAATACTTATATGAAAATTTATTACTTCATAGACTTTATACATTTAATACTTATATGAAAATTCATTACTTCATAGACTTTATATTTTTTATACTTATATAAAAATTTATTACTTCATAGACTTTATATTTTACTTCATAGACTTTATACATTTAATACTTATATGAAAATTTATTACTTCATAGATTTTATATATTTACTACTTATATGAAAATTTATTACTTCATAGACTTTATACAATTAATACTTATATGAAAATTTATTACTTCATAGACTTTATACAATTAATACTTATATGAAAATTTATTACTTCATAGACTTTATACAATTAATACTTATATGAAAATTTATTACTTCATAGACTTTATACATTTAATACTTATATGAAAATTCATTACTTCATAGACTTTATATTTTTTATACTTATATAAAAATTTATTACTTCATAGACTTTATATTTTACTTCATAGACTTTATACATTTAATACTTATATGAAAATTTATTACTTCATAGACTTTATATATTTACTACTTATATGAAAATTTATTACTTCATAGACTTTATACATTTAGTACTTATATGAAAATTTATTACTCCATAGACTTTATACAATTAATACTTATATGAAAATTTATTACTTCATAGACTTTATACAATAAATACTTATATGAAAATTTATTACTTCATAGACTTTATACAATTAATACTTATATGAAAATTTATTACTTCATAGACTTTATATATTTACTACTTATATGAAAATTTATTACTTCATAGACTTTATACATTTAGTACTTATATGAAAATTTATTACTTCATAGACTTTATACAATTAATACTTATATGAAAATTTATTACTTCATAGACTTTATACAATTAATACTTATATGAAAATTTATTACTTCATAGACTTTATACAATTAATACTTATATGAAAATTTATTACTTCATAGACTTTATACATTTAATACTTATATGAAAATTTATTACTTCATAGACTTTATACAATTAATACTTATATGAAAATTCATTACTTCATAGACTTTATATTTTTTATACTTATATAAAAATTTATTACTTCATAGACTTTATATTTTACTTCATAGACTTTATACATTTAATACTTATATGAAAATTTATTACTTCATAGACTTTATATATTTACTACTTATATGAAAATTTATTACTTCATAGATTTTATACATTTAGTACTTATATGAAAATTTATTACTTCATAGACTTTATACAATTAATATTTATATGAAAATTTATTACTTCATAGACTTTATACAATTAATACTTATATGAAAATTTATTACTTCATAGACTTTATACAATTAATACTTATATGAAAATTTATTACTTCATAGACTTTATACAATTAATACTTATATGAAAATTTATTACTTCATAGACTTTATATATTTACTACTTATATGAAAATTTATTACTTCATAGACTTTATACATTTAGTACTTATATGAAAATTTATTACTTCATAGACTTTATGCAATTAATACTTATATGAAAATTTATTACTTCATAGACTTTATATATTTACTACTTATATGAAAATTTATTACTTCATAGACTTTATACATTTAGTACTTATATGAAAATTTATTACTTCATAGACTTTATACAATTAATACTTATATGAAAATTTATTACTTCATAGACTTTATACAATTAATACTTATATGAAAATTTATTACTTCATAGACTTTATACAATTAATACTTATATGAAAATTTATTACTTCATAGACTTTATACAATTAATACTTATATGAAAATTTATTACTTCATAGACTTTATATATTTACTACTTATATGAAAATTTATTACTTCATAGACTTTATATTTTACTTCATAGACTTTATACATTTAATACTCATATGAAAATTTATTACTTCATAGACTTTATACAATTAATACTTATATGAAAATTCATTACTTCATAGACTTTATATTTTTTATACTTATATAAAAATTTATTACTTCATAGACTTTATATTTTACTTCATAGACTTTATACATTTAATACTTATATGAAAATTTATTACTTCATAGACTTTAT
>NW_027212753.1:607500-615000 GCF_042242935.1 Bactrocera oleae | reverse complement strand
AATGTCCGAGTACATCGGGCACTCCGCGATCAAGTGAACCCAATCTTCACATCGCGCCCCACACAAACACCCCGACCTATCAGAAAGGTGCCTCTGATGCAAAAATGCATTCAGAGGCCCATGCCCCGTTAACAGAAAACCCAGACTCAGACAAAATCTGAAGTCTGGGTTACCCTCAACGAACCTAACATCCCGGATGTACTCATAAGTCACCCGACCGTTAGGACTATTGTCCCAACGGTCTTGCCACCTACTCCTAACCCTATCATCTAGAAGCCTCTTGCTCCCTAGAAATCCCTCCCTCTCCACATCATCATCGGAAATCCAATCATTCCGCAGCAATGACACACTCAAGCCCCTTCTTAACCTGAATGCAACAGCTCGCTGTACAACAATCAGGTCAAGAGGGGGTGCACCTAATAAAACCTGCATCGCATCCGTTGAAACGGTGCGACATACAGGCAAACATGCAAGCATCATGCAACGTTGCACCGAGAGGAGTTTTCGGCGACCAGAGACCGTCATCGCTGTTTCCCACCATATTGCGGCTCCATAAGTGGCACAAGCCACAAATAGACCACGGTATATGGTGCGAACAGCACGGCGTCCAAGGCCCCAATCGCTCCTCAAGATGCGTCGCACTTTGCCTACGACCGCCTGCAGTCGCTCCTTCAAATTCGCCAAGTGTGGAGTAAAACACATTCTTTCACTCATGGTCAGCCCCAGGTATTTGACTTGCGTCACATACCTGATGCTGACCCCATTCACACGGACAATCGGTGGACGAACCGGAGACAATCTGCCCTTAAGCAGCATTGTCACCGTTTTGTCCATCGATATGTCAACCCCCACACCTAAACCCCAACTATTTACAATTTCTAAAAATTGTCCTCCCGCCCGCTCTAACTCAGATCGCGATCGACCTTCAACCAGAAGGAGAAGGTCGTCCGCATACGCACAACATTTACAGAGGGGTTCGAGCTGTCCAAGCAGAGAGTCCATCATGAGGTTCCAAATATATGGACCGCAGATGGATCCCTGCGGGCAGCCACGAACCACTCCGATCTCCACACTCCCATTCATTCCGACTAGAGAGGCTTTTCTGTCCGAAAAGTAACTCCGCCAAAGAGTAATTTCCGGACAGCCAAGCTCCTCCAGCCGTTGCAACACTCGATCCCAGCTTAGGTAATCAAATGCCCCCTTGAAGTCAACAAATATGCCAAGGACATATTTGTTGACATTCTCCCTAACAGCACCCTGAACGTAGAACCACGCATCCTCTACACTGCGTCCTTTCCTGAACCCATACTGCCTATCCGACCACATACCCCGCGTTAGCTCCTGAAGCCGTTCCACCATAACTCTTTCCAGCACTTTTCCAAGTACTGGAAGAAGACTGATGCCCCGATAAGAACGAGGATCGCTCCTGATCTTATCCGGGGACTTCAGGAGAGGAACAACCCTAGCAATTTTCCACTCACGTGGAAAATAACCCTCCCACACGCACTTATCATAAATGGCCTCCAAGTATTCCGGAATGAACTTCCACAAGCTTTTACACATCTCTCCGTTCAAACCATCAAAACCTGGGGACCGTTTAGACCTGACCAGGCCAAAGGCGTACCCCAACTCTCCATCGTCTAATGGAGGGACAGGTACCTCTTGTGCTTGAGGTACCAGAACCTCCGCCCTAGGAAAGAACGCTCCTAACAAAGCCCCCGCACACTCTCTCCACGTTGATAACATAGTGTCACCAACGCGAAGAGAGGTGATATCCTCCCTCTTACGACCCCGGCAGATCCTATAGACCTGACCCCACGGGTCGTCCCTATTCTCCCCTACAAAATTCCTCCACTCCTGCTCTTTAATTTTAATCAACATATCCTTGTATTCCCTAATCGCACAACTAAATTCATGCCTAAGCTGGGACAGCCTGTCAGAATCGGACCGTCGAGCGCGTTGAAACTTTCGCCTCAATCGCCTGACAGTCCTCCTCTTCAAGGTTAACTCACGCGTCCACCACTTAATTTTCCTAACGATAAAACTTTCACACTTTCTAAGTACCCTATCATTAACCCCCCACACTTCCTCATAAAGACGAGCAACCTGCTCATCAACCCCCAAATCCTCAAACGCTCTAAGCGGTATACCCAATACCGCTTCCCTGACAGATCGTCCATATTGGTTCCAGTCGATACCAGAGGTACGCCATCGCCGCAATGGACTCTCATACAGCGAGGGAGGGGATTTGGGAGTAACCATAATTTGGATCAAATTATGATCACTCAATCCCCACCCTCCCTTAACCTCCCATCTAGCTACGAACGCCCTATCTGCTGCCTGATTCATAAGCGTCACGTCAATGTCACTCACGCCCCCAGGCCCATCAAACGTGTACCATTCACTCGGCTCATTCACAATGTGGAGGTTTTTAGCCACCACCCATTCACTTAATGCCTCGCCTCGACTGTGGCTTTGATATCCAGACGAATGCCGGGATACCTTACTAAACCACATCGAAGACGAGGCATTCGCATCCAGCCCTAGGATAAATGGGCTACTACTCGCAAGTAGTAGTAGCTTATCCATGTAGCCCAGGTAGGGCTCTAGGGGCTCGCTAAATTTGCAGTACAAACTAGCTACAATCAGCCTACCGAACTCCCCCTCTATCGCGACACATACACCCAGTTGTGAGGAATCCACAACTACACAATCGTAGTTGGGATCACTCACAACAATTGCAGCATTAGCCCCAAGGTCCGTGAAGACCTTGAAACTACCAGGAAGACCCCGAACCACACCATTGGTGGCGTAGGGCTCCTGGAGTAAGGCAATGCCGCACCTCCCCTCAGCCATACACCCCCCCAATTCACACATTACGGCATACGCCCCCTGGCAGTTTAACTGTATAATCCCCCCCATCAGTGTCTGGCGAGGGCGCGCTCAACAATGCCACAGTATATCGGGCAGACAGCGGACATCATAAGATGCCCAGCTGGTCTACCCTTGAATGCGCAGTTGCGGCAATGGAGTGCATTGACGCAACTGGCAGCTCTGTGGCCTTCCTGACCGCACCTCCGGCAGACATCTGATTTGGCCCTACACACAGCCACCCTATGGTCGAAACTCATACACCGGAAGCAGCCAGCAACGGGGCTATCCGGTCGCACCCGGAAGGAGAACCACTTTATGTAGCACCTACCAGCCTCCAAGAGGGCGGACATCATTTTGTCCGTACCCTCAAGGACGACATTGGTGCTACCATCAGGGGCCACCTTCCAGGGACGACTGACCATCCTCACATCTGACCTCTGGGACGCCGGGCTGAAATCCTGAAGGTTCAGCCGGAGTAACTCTTCCATGAACTCATCATGGGAGATCTCCGTGTGAACCCCCTGGACTACAACCCGAGGACCCAACTTCCGGTTGACAGTCACGTCCAACCCCACCTCCCCGAATTTCGCGTTCATCGCAACTTTCTCCCTCTCTAAAACAGAGGGAGTGCGGATAACCGCCCCACCACCCTTAATTGGCCTAACCTCGTGGATCCTTACCCCCAGGGAAGGACCCACCTCCTTAACTACTTTTTTAATCACTTCCTCAGAGGAAGCTGCAGGCGCCTTACTCCTAACCACAACGGACCAGGTCTCAACAGGCCTCTGCGCCACCGGTGCAATCGCCTCCAGTACAGGTGCTGGGGGCGGAGGCATCGGTGCCGATGGAGCCGGCATTGACCTGCTCGGTGGCGAGGAGTGTCCTCCACAGCCTCCTCTAAGGGCGTCAACTTGACCACGAAGATGGGCATTCTCGGTTACTACCGTCATCAGAAGTGCCTCGTATTTCGAGGCAAGCTCCATCAGCCCCTTCGCGGTCCCTATAGCGAAATTTTCGGCCCCAAAAACTACTTCGCTGAGCTCCGCCGAAATTTTCTTAATAGCCGCGACATGGCTAACCGCACCACCCCCGACAACAACACCCCCCTTAAGACCACCACGGTTGCTCGCGCCGCCCTTGCTCGCGCTTGTTTTGCTAGCGCCCGTTTTCTTCGCACACGTATCAACGCTCGCAACACCCACTTCGCCCTCGCCCGACTTTGCGGGGTGAACAGCCGCTTTTTCAGCGGTGTCACCGTTATCGCAACCGCTACCACTACCGCTCCCGCCCTCATCACCCCCCGTTTCTGCCGGCGACCCCAAACGCGCCTTCCGCCGTGGCGGGGACCTCACCGATGGCCTCACCGCCTCGTCTCCCGATGTGTCCACCGTTACCACCGATGGACCGGACTCCTCACTCCCAGCGAGGGATTTAACCCTCCTCCTCCGTGGTGGAGGCATTCTTGCCTTCGGACGCCCTTTGGTAGGCTGATCCGCCGAACTTACCACTGACGCAGATGGCACTAGTTCAACAGATGCCGAAAACAGCCGCTCGCCAAGTACGTGCAACTGAACGCGCTGGAGAAAGTATCTCTAGCGCAGACCCGCTCTATAGCAGCGACGACCCAAGCGGACGATTAATGCGTTCTCGCTAGGGTACAGCCCACAACTCCAGCCAAAAGGCCTGGACAGAGGTCACTCAAATTGACCGCCGGACGGATCAATGTCCCCGTAACGGCCGCGAGTCGACCGATGTGGCGCTGGACCGAACCGATCCGTGGGTTAAACGCACACTGCTACGACCGTTTGTCTGCACACGGTACACTCACTTCAGCACTGGACAGACGCTGGTACCTTTTGAGCAATCCTGCTCAGAACCTGCTGAAACTGGCCAACTGAACACCAGATGCCCAACACAACACTCCAAATAGGCGACTCTGCCGGCAAAGAATACCAACAATACGGCACTAAACTGGGGCTATGCAAAAAGTCCCCCACCAACAACAACGTGAACGACCACGTTGCGGTAGCACCTAAGGTACTGTACACAATATTAAAAAATATGTACTTACCGCTATTCCACCGAAAAATGCCCAAAAAACGCGCCAATTGTGCCCTTGCACGAAAAAAACACACTCGCGGTCACGTACCCGAGCACTAACAACAAAACGCGAATACTCGCACAAAGCGAAATTCCGCAAGAAATTGTAGCAACAATTTCACACACTCGACAAGCAACGGTGCTTATGCTAACGCGTAAACAAATATCGCTCAAAAGAAAATACCGAAAAATCACCGAAAATTACTAATCACAACGATGCGCACGCACGTCTATTCGCGTCGGAATCCAAACAACGAATCGAGTAGATAGGGACAGAGGGAATCTCGTTAATCCATTCATGCGCGTCACTAATTAGATGACGAGGCATTTGGCTACCTTAAGAGAGTCATAGTTACTCCCGCCGTTTACCCGCGCTTACTTGAATTTCTTCACTTTGACATTCAGAGCACTGGGCAGAAATCACATTGTGTCAACACCCGTTAGGGCCATCACAATGCTTTGTTTTAATTAGACAGTCGGATTCCCCAAGTCCGTGCCAGTTCTGAATTGATTGTTAATTGATAATCGTTATAATTTAAAAAGTATCTATACAATAATAAATCCTTTAGAAATTTTAGCAAGAAAGTTCCACAATTGGCTACGTAACTACTATCCGGGGAACAAGAATCGAAATTCTCTATTTACCCAGAACGAGTACATAAACCATGGTATTGCTTCCCAATCAAGCCCGACTATCTCAATCTTCAGAGCCAATCCTTATCCCGAAGTTACGGATCTAATTTGCCGACTTCCCTTACCTACATTATTCTATCGACTAGAGACTCTTCACCTTGGAGACCAGCTGCGGATATTGGTACGGCCTGTTGAGAAGTTTGCGTAACCCCACCATAAATTTTCAAGGTCCGAGGAGAAAAAATCGACACAACAGTAAATGTCATGCTCTTCTAGTCCATCTACCATATCTACCATATCTCTCTTCGAAAGACTTCCATGGTAGTACGACTATAAAACAGAAAAGAAAACTCTTCCGATACCTCTCGACGGCTTCTTTATGGTCGTTCCTGTTGCCAGGATGAGCACAAGGCCCATTTTTAATAACAAACGGATACTCAACAGGTTACGGAATTGGAACCGTATTCCCTTTCGTTCAAAATTATTCAAGTGTTTAATTACTATGGAATAAAAATTCATTCATTTCATTTCATTAAAACTTGAAAATTTTCGGCTTTCGCCTTGAACTTAGGACCGACTAACTCGTGATCAACCACTGTTCACACGAAACCCTTCTCCACTTCAGTCCTCCAAGGTCTCATTCGATTATTTGCTACTACCACCAAGATCTGTACCAATAGCGGCTCCATGCAGGCTTACGCCAAACACTTCTAAGCACACCATTGTACCCTCCTACTCACTAAAGTTTCAAAATTTATAATCCAACCGAAATTGTATTATAAATCATGTACTTTAGCGGTAATGTATAGGTATACAACTTAAGCGCCATCCATTTTAAGGGCTAGTTGCTTCGGCAGGTGAGTTGTTACACACTCCTTAGCGGATTACGACTTCCATGTCCACCGTCCTGCTGTTTTAAGCAACCAACGCCTTTCATGGTATCTGCATGAGTTGTTAATTTAGGCACCGTAACATTACGTTTGGTTCATCCCACAGCGCCAGTTCTGCTTACCAAAAGTGGCCCACTGGGCACATTATATCATAACCTCAACCTTCATATCAAGAAAGGTGAGGTTCTTACCCATTTAAAGTTTGAGAATAGGTTAAGGTCGTTTCGACCCTAAGGCCTCTAATCATTCGCTTTACCAGATAAGATTATTTTACATAATTTTTAAATGCACCAGCTATCCTGAGGGAAACTTCGGAGGGAACCAGCTACTAGATGGTTCGATTGGTCTTTCGCCCCTATACTCAATTCTGACAATCGATTTGCACGTCAGAACTGTTTCGGTCTTCCATCAGGGTTTCCCCTGACTTCAACCTGATCAAGTATAGTTCACCATCTTTCGGGTCACAGCATATATGCTCAAGGTACGCTCCAGTTAGAGGTATAAATAATAATAAATTATCATTATACATAACTATATGGAACGCCCCGGGATTGAATTAATAATGTAATACATTAAAAATTAATCCCATTATTAATACAGTTAAGTTAATTTCGCCATTAGGTTTAATATAACCCAATGACTTGCACATATGTTAGACTCCTTGGTCCGTGTTTCAAGACGGGTCCCGAAGGTATCCTGAATCTTTCGCATTGTTAATCATATAAATGCATACAATTAATATTAAAATCAATGATAATAATATTATTGTAAAATTCAAAAGAATTTTAGCATTATATATAATAAAATCTATCAACACTTTATCAAATCATCAGTAATTATTCTATGTTAATAAGCTAAAAGCAAATTAATTTGAATAAACTTAAAAACCAATGATCTTTTGATAAATATTTTATTATGTTAATAGATTACAATGTCCTTATATGAAAAAAATGCACACTATTACTATAATATTTAAAATTAAATACTACAGTTATAATGATGA
>NW_027212753.1:600000-602500 GCF_042242935.1 Bactrocera oleae | reverse complement strand
AGTACTAAATGTATAAAGTCTATGAAGTAATAAATTTTCATATAAGTACTATTTCAGTATATGTCAATTTGAGCAGATTTGTGCAAATTTGTTATAAATGTTCTCTCCCATGTTGACGTTACCAACCCGAAAATATATGGAAAAATTCTTTTAACCTATTTAAAATTTAAAAACTCATATATACGTGGGTAATTTATATCATTTTCAAATATCGTCATGGTCATAATACAACTAATAACATCAAAAGTATTTTTACAATCGATTTTTTTTTTAAATTTTTAACTTGTATGACTTCATATTTAATACTTATATGAAAATTTATTACTTCATAGACTTTATACATTTAATACTTATATGAAAATTTATTACTTCATAGACTTTATACATTTAATACTTATATGAAAATTCATTACTTCATAGACTTTATATTTTTTATACTTATATAAAAATTTATTACTTCATAGACTTTATATTTTACTTCATAGACTTTATACATTTAATACTCATATGAAAATTTATTACTTCATAGACTTTATATATTTACTACTTATATGAAAATTTATTACTTCATAGACTTTATACAATTAATACTTATATGAAAATTTATTACTTCATAGACTTTATACAATTAATACTTATATGAAAATTTATTACTTCATAGACTTTATACAATTAATACTTATATGAAAATTTATTACTTCATAGACTTTATACAATTAATACTTATATGAAAATTTATTACTTCATAGACTTTATACATTTAATACTTATATGAAAATTCATTACTTCATAGACTTTATATTTTTTATACTTATATAAAAATTTATTACTTCATAGACTTTATATTTTACTTCATAGACTTTATACATTTAATACTTATATGAAAATTTATTACTTCATAGATTTTATATATTTACTACTTATATGAAAATTTATTACTTCATAGACTTTATACAATTAATACTTATATGAAAATTTATTACTTCATAGACTTTATACAATTAATACTTATATGAAAATTTATTACTTCATAGACTTTATACAATTAATACTTATATGAAAATTTATTACTTCATAGACTTTATACATTTAATACTTATATGAAAATTCATTACTTCATAGACTTTATATTTTTTATACTTATATAAAAATTTATTACTTCATAGACTTTATATTTTACTTCATAGACTTTATACATTTAATACTTATATGAAAATTTATTACTTCATAGACTTTATATATTTACTACTTATATGAAAATTTATTACTTCATAGACTTTATACATTTAGTACTTATATGAAAATTTATTACTTCATAGACTTTATACAATTAATACTTATATGAAAATTTATTACTTCATAGACTTTATACAATTAATACTTATATGAAAATTTATTACTTCATAGACTTTATACAATTAATACTTATATGAAAATTTATTACTTCATAGACTTTATATATTTACTACTTATATGAAAATTTATTACTTCATAGACTTTATACATTTAGTACTTATATGAAAATTTATTACTTCATAGACTTTATACAATTAATACTTATATGAAAATTTATTACTTCATAGACTTTATACAATTAATACTTATATGAAAATTTATTACTTCATAGACTTTATACAATTAATACTTATATGAAAATTTATTACTTCATAGACTTTATACATTTAATACTTATATGAAAATTTATTACTTCATAGACTTTATACAATTAATACTTATATGAAAATTCATTACTTCATAGACTTTATATTTTTTATACTTATATAAAAATTTATTACTTCATAGACTTTATATTTTACTTCATAGACTTTATACATTTAATACTTATATGAAAATTTATTACTTCATAGACTTTATATATTTACTACTTATATGAAAATTTATTACTTCATAGATTTTATACATTTAGTACTTATATGAAAATTTATTACTTCATAGACTTTATACAATTAATATTTATATGAAAATTTATTACTTCATAGACTTTATACAATTAATACTTATATGAAAATTTATTACTTCATAGACTTTATACAATTAATACTTATATGAAAATTTATTACTTCATAGACTTTATACAATTAATACTTATATGAAAATTTATTACTTCATAGACTTTATATATTTACTACTTATATGAAAATTTATTACTTCATAGACTTTATACATTTAGTACTTATATGAAAATTTATTACTTCATAGACTTTATGCAATTAATACTTATATGAAAATTTATTACTTCATAGACTTTATATATTTACTACTTATATGAAAATTTATTACTTCATAGACTTTATACATTTAGTACTTATATGAAAATTTATTACTTCATAGACTTTATACAATTAATACTTATATGAAAATTTATTACTTCATAGACTTTATACAATTAATACTTATATGAAAATTTATTACTTCATAGACTTTATACAATTAATACTTATATGAAAATTTATTACTTCATAGACTTTATACAATTAAT
>NW_027212753.1:587500-595000 GCF_042242935.1 Bactrocera oleae | reverse complement strand
AAAATGCATTCAGAGGCCCATGCCCCGTTAACAAAAAACCCAGACTCAGACAAAATCTGAAGTCTGGGTTACCCTCAACGAACCTAACATCCCGGATGTACTCATAAGTCACCCGACCGTTAGGACTATTGTCCCAACGGTCTTGCCACCTACTCCTAACCCTATCATCTAGAAGCCTCTTGCTCCCTAGAAATCCCTCCCTCTCCACATCATCATCGGAAATCCAATCATTCCGCAGCAATGACACACTCAAGCCCCTTCTTAACCTGAATGCAACAGCTCGCTGTACAACAATCAGGTCAAGAGGGGGTGCACCTAGTAAAACCTGCATCGCATCCGTTGAAACGGTGCGACATACAGGCAAACATGCAAGCATCATGCAACGTTGCACCGAGAGGAGTTTTCGGCGACCAGAGACCGTCATCGCTGATTCCCACCATATTGCGGCTCCATAAGTGGCACAAGCCACAAATAGACCACGGTATATGGTGCGAACAGCACGGCGTCCAAGGCCCCAATCGCTCCTCAAGATGCGTCGCACTTTGCCTACGACCGCCTGCAGTCGCTCCTTCAGAATCGCTAAGTGTGGAGTAAAGCACATTCTTTCACTCATGGTCAGCCCCAGGTATTTGACTTGCGTCACATACCTGATGCTGACCCCATTCACCTTGACAATCGGTGGACGAACCGGCGACAATCTGCCCTTAAGCAGCATTGTCACCGTTTTGTCCATCGATATGTCTACCCCCACACCTAAACCCCAACTATTTACAATTTCTAAAAATTGTCCTCCCGCCCGCTCTAACTCAAATCGCGATCGACCTTCAACCAGAAGGAGAAGGTCGTCCGCATACGCACAACATTTACAGAGGGGTTCGAGCTGTCCAAGCAGAGAGTCCATCATGAGGTTCCAAATATATGGACCGCAGATGGATCCCTGCGGGCAGCCACGAACCACTCCGATCTCCACACTCCCATTCATTCCGACTAGAGAGGCTTTTCTGTCCGAAAAGTAACTCCGCCAAAGAGTAATTTCCGGACAGCCAAGCTCCTCCAGCCGTTGCAACACTCGATCCCAGCTTAGGTAATCAAATGCCCCCTTGAAGTCAACAAATATGCCAAGGACATATTTGTTGACATTCTCCCTAACAGCACCCTGAACGTAGAACCACGCATCCTCTACACTGCGTCCTTTCCTGAACCCATACTGTCTATCCGACCACATACCCCGCGTTAGCTCCTGAAGCCGTTCCACCATAACTCTTTCCAGCACTTTTCCAAGTACTGGAAGGAGACTGATGCCCCGATAAGAGCGAGGATCACTCCTGATCTTATCAGGGGACTTCAGGAGAGGTACAACCCTAGCAATTTTCCACTCGCGTGGAAAATAACCCTCCCACACGCACTTATCATAAATGGCCTCCAAGTATTCAGGAATGAACTTCCACAAGCTTTTACACATCTCTCCGTTCAAACCATCAAAACCTGGGGACCGTTTAGACCTGACCAGGCCAAAGGCGTACCCCAACTCTCCATCATCTAATGGAGGGACAGGTACCTCTTGTGCTTGAGGTACCTGAACCTCCGCCCTAGGAAAGAACGCTCCTAACAAAGCCCCCGCACACTCTCTCCACGTTGATAACACAGTGTCACCAACGCGAAGAGAGGTGATATCCTCCCTCTTACGACCCCGGCAGATCCTATAGACCTGACCCCACGGGTCGTCCCTATTTTCCCTTACAAAATTCCTCCACTCCTGCTCTTTAATTTTAATCAACATCTCCTTGTATTCCCTAACCGCACAACTAAATTCATGCCTAAGCTGGGACAACCTGTCAGAATTGGACCGCCGAGCGCGTTGAAACTTTCGCCTCAATCGCCTGACAGTCCTCCTCTTCAAGGTTAGCTCATGCGTCCACCACCTAATTTTCCTAACCATTAAACTTTCACACTTTCTAAGTACCCTATCATTTACCCCCCACACTACCTCATAAAGACGAGCAATCTGCTCATCAACCCCCAAATCCTCAAACGCTCTAAGCGGTATACCCAATACCGCTTCCCTGACAGATCGTCCATATTGGTTCCAGTCGATACCAGAGGTACGCCATCGCCGCAATGGACTCTCATACAGCGAGGGAGGGGATTTGGGAGTAACCATAATTTGGATCAAATTATGATCACTCAATCCCCACCCTCCCTTAACCTCCCATCTAGCTACGAACGCCCTATCTGCTGCCTGATTCATAAGCGTCACGTCAATGTCACTCACGCCCCCAGGCCCATCAAACGTGTACCATTCACTCGGCTCATTCACAATGTGGAGGTTTTTAGCCACCACCCATTCACTTAATGCCTCGCCTCGACTGTGGCTTTGATATCCAGACGAATGCCGGGATACCTTACTAAACCACATCGAAGACGAGGCATTCGCATCCAGCCCTAGGATAAATGGGCTACTACTCGCAAGTAGTAGTAGCTTATCCATGTAGCCCAGGTAGGGCTCTAGGGGCTCGCTAAATTTGCAGTACAAACTAGCTACAATCAGCCTACCGAACTCCCCCTCTATCGCGACACATACACCCAGTTGTGAGGAATCCACAACTACGCAATCGTAGTTGGGATCACTCACAACAATTGCAGCATTAGCCCCAAGGTCCGTGAAGACCTTGAAACTACCAGGAAGACCCCGAACCACACCATTGGTGGCGTAGGGCTCCTGGAGTAAGGCAATGCCGCACCTCCCCTCAGCCATACACCCCCCCAATTCACACATTACGGCATACGCCCCCTGGCAGTTTAACTGTATAATCCCCCCCATCAGTGTCTGGCGAGGGCGCGCTCAACAATGCCACAGTATATCGGGCAGACAGCGGACATCATAAGATGCCCAGCTGGTCTACCCTTGAATGCGCAGTTGCGGCAATGGAGTGCATTGACGCAACTGGCAGCTCTGTGGCCTTCTTGACCGCACCTCCGGCAGACATCTGATTTGGCCCTACACACAGCCACTCTATGGTCGAAACTCATACACCGGAAGCAGCCAGCAACGGGGCTATCCGGTCGCACCCGGAAGGAGAACCACTTGATGTAGCACCTACCTGCCTCCAAGAGGGCGGACATCATTTTGTCCGTACCCTCAAGGACGACATTGGTGCTACCATCAGGGGCCACCTTCCAGGGACGACTGACCATCCTCACGTCTGACCTCAGGGACGCCGGGCTGAAATCCTGAAGGTTCAGCCGGAGTAACTCTTCCATGAACTCGTCATGGGAGATCTCCGTGTGAACCCCCTGGACCACAACCCGGGGACCCAACTTCCGGTTGACAGTCACGTCCAACCCCACCTCCCCGAATTTCGCGTTAGTCGCCACTTTCTCCCTCTCTAAAACAGAGGGAGTGCGGATAACCGCCCCACCACCCTTAATAGGCCTAACTTCGTGAATCCTTACCCCCAGGGAAGGACCCACCTCCTTAACTACTTTCTGTATGACTTCCTTAGAGGAAGTTGCGGGCCCCTTACTCCTGACCACAACAGACCAGGTCTCAACAGCCTTCGGCGCCACCGGTGCAATCGCCTCCAGTACAGGTGCTGGGGGCGGAGGCATCGGTGCCGATGGAGCCGGCATTGACCTGCTCGGTGGCGAGGAGTGTCCCCCACAGCCTCCTCTAAGGGCGTCAACTTGACCACGAAGATGGGCATTCTCGGTTACTACCGTCATCAGAAGTGCCTCGTACTTCGAGGCAAGCTCCATCAGCCCCTTCGCGGTCCCTATGGCGAAATTTTCGGCCCCAAAAACCACTTCGCTAAGCTCAGCCGAAATTTTCTTTATAGCCGCGACATGGCTAACCGCACCACCCCCGACAAAAATCGCGCTCCCTTTAGCAGCGTCACCTCTGCCCACACTACCCTTACTCGCGCTCGCCTTCTTTGCGCCCGTTTTTGTCGCGCCCTCGTCACCACGCACGAGACCAACTTCTGAAGTGCCCGATTTCTGCGCGCCCACATAAGCGCTCGTAACACGCACTTCGCCCTCGCCCGACTTTGCGGGGTGAACAGCCGCTTTTTCAGCGGTGTCACCTTTACCGCATCCGCTACAACTACCGCTCCCGCCCTCTTCACCCCCCGTTTCACCCGCAGACCCCAAACGCGCCTTCTGCCGAGGCGGGGACCTTACCGGTGGCCCCACCATCTCGTCTCCCGAAGTGTCGACCGTAATGGTTGATGGCCCCGACTCTTCGCTCCCAGCGAGGGACTTAACCCTCCTCCTCCGTGGTGGAGGCATCTCTACCTTCGGACTTCGCCTTTCGGTAGGCTGATCCGCCAAGCGTACCACTGACGCAGATGGGACTCGTTCAAACAAGACCCCGAAACAGCCGCTCGCCACGTACGTGCGACTGAACGCGCTGAAAAAAGTGTCGCAAGCGCAGACCCGCTCTGTAGCAGCGACGACCCAAGCGGACGATTAAAGCGTTCTCGCAAGGGTACAGCCCACAACTCCAACCAAATGGTCTGGACAAAGGTCACTCAAATGACCGCCGGACGGAACAAGTCCCCGTAACGGTTGCGAGTCGACCGATGTGGCGCTGAACCGAATCGATCCGTGGGCTAAACGCACACTACTACGACCGTTTGTCTGCACAGGATTCACTGTCTCCAACACTGGGACAGCCGCCGGTACCTATTGAGCAATCCTGCTCAGGACTTGCTGACACTGACCAACTGAACGCCAGATGCCCAACACAGCACTCCAAACAAGCAGTCCAGCCGGCAAACAATGCCAACAACACAGCACTAAACTGGAACTGTACGGAGAGTCCCACAACAACAACAACCACGTTGCGGTAGTACCTAAAGGTACAGTACACAATATTAAAAATATGTACTTACCGCTACTTAATATGCCCACGCCAAAAATTTCCCAAAAACGCGCAATTCGTGCCCTAGCACGAAAAACCACACACGCGGTCCCGTAACCGAGCAAAAACAATTTCCAGCGAATACCCGCACAAAACGAAATTCCACGGAAATCGCAACAACAATTTTCACACCCGCCAAGCAACGGTGCCAACTCACTCGCGTAAACAAATACCGCACAAAAGAGAATCGAAAAAATCACTAATTAATCGCAACGATGCGCACGCACGTCTATTCGCGTCGGAATCCAAACAACGAATGAGTAGATAGGGACAGAGGGAATCTCGTTAATCCATTCATGCGCGTCACTAATTAGATGACGAGGCATTTGGCTACCTTAAGAGAGTCATAGTTACTCCCGCCGTTTACCCGCGCTTACTTGAATTTCTTCACTTTGACATTCAGAGCACTGGGCAGAAATCACATTGTGTCAACACCCGTTAGGGCCATCACAATGCTTTGTTTTAATTAGACAGTCGGATTCCCCAAGTCCGTGCCAGTTCTGAATTGATTGTTAATTGATAATCGTTATAATTTAAAAAGTATCTATACAATAATAAATCCTTTAGAAATTTTAGCAAGAAAGTTCCACAATTGGCTACGTAACTACTATCCGGGGAACAAGAATCGAAATTCTCTATTTACCCAGAACGAGTACATAAACCATGGTATTGCTTCCCAATCAAGCCCGACTATCTCAATCTTCAGAGCCAATCCTTATCCCGAAGTTACGGATCTAATTTGCCGACTTCCCTTACCTACATTATTCTATCGACTAGAGACTCTTCACCTTGGAGACCAGCTGCGGATATTGGTACGGCCTGTTGAGAAGTTTGCGTAACCCCACCATAAATTTTCAAGGTCCGAGGAGAAAAAATCGACACAACAGTAAATGTCATGCTCTTCTAGTCCATCTACCATATCTACCATATCTCTCTTCGAAAGACTTCCATGGTAGTACGACTATAAAACAGAAAAGAAAACTCTTCCGATACCTCTCGACGGCTTCTTTATGGTCGTTCCTGTTGCCAGGATGAGCACAAGGCCCATTTTTAATAACAAACGGATACTCAACAGGTTACGGAATTGGAACCGTATTCCCTTTCGTTCAAAATTATTCAAGTGTTTAATTACTATGGAATAAAAATTCATTCATTTCATTTCATTAAAACTTGAAAATTTTCGGCTTTCGCCTTGAACTTAGGACCGACTAACTCGTGATCAACCACTGTTCACACGAAACCCTTCTCCACTTCAGTCCTCCAAGGTCTCATTCGATTATTTGCTACTACCACCAAGATCTGTACCAATAGCGGCTCCATGCAGGCTTACGCCAAACACTTCTAAGCACACCATTGTACCCTCCTACTCACTAAAGTTTCAAAATTTATAATCCAACCGAAATTGTATTATAAATCATGTACTTTAGCGGTAATGTATAGGTATACAACTTAAGCGCCATCCATTTTAAGGGCTAGTTGCTTCGGCAGGTGAGTTGTTACACACTCCTTAGCGGATTACGACTTCCATGTCCACCGTCCTGCTGTTTTAAGCAACCAACGCCTTTCATGGTATCTGCATGAGTTGTTAATTTAGGCACCGTAACATTACGTTTGGTTCATCCCACAGCGCCAGTTCTGCTTACCAAAAGTGGCCCACTGGGCACATTATATCATAACCTCAACCTTCATATCAAGAAAGGTGAGGTTCTTACCCATTTAAAGTTTGAGAATAGGTTAAGGTCGTTTCGACCCTAAGGCCTCTAATCATTCGCTTTACCAGATAAGATTATTTTACATAATTTTTAAATGCACCAGCTATCCTGAGGGAAACTTCGGAGGGAACCAGCTACTAGATGGTTCGATTGGTCTTTCGCCCCTATACTCAATTCTGACAATCGATTTGCACGTCAGAACTGTTTCGGTCTTCCATCAGGGTTTCCCCTGACTTCAACCTGATCAAGTATAGTTCACCATCTTTCGGGTCACAGCATATATGCTCAAGGTACGCTCCAGTTAGAGGTATAAATAATAATAAATTATCATTATACATAACTATATGGAACGCCCCGGGATTGAATTAATAATGTAATACATTAAAAATTAATCCCATTATTAATACAGTTAAGTTAATTTCGCCATTAGGTTTAATATAACCCAATGACTTGCACATATGTTAGACTCCTTGGTCCGTGTTTCAAGACGGGTCCCGAAGGTATCCTGAATCTTTCGCATTGTTAATCATATAAATGCATACAATTAATATTAAAATCAATGATAATAATATTATTGTAAAATTCAAAAGAATTTTAGCATTATATATAATAAAATCTATCAACACTTTATCAAATCATCAGTAATTATTCTATGTTAATAAGCTAAAAGCAAATTAATTTGAATAAACTTAAAAACCAATGATCTTTTGATAAATATTTTATTATGTTAATAGATTACAATGTCCTTATATGAAAAAAATGCACACTATTACTATAATATTTAAAATTAAATACTACAGTTATAATGATGAATTTTTCATAATGGATATTCAGGTTCATCGGGCTTAACCTCTAAGCAGTTTCACG
>NW_027212753.1:577500-582500 GCF_042242935.1 Bactrocera oleae | reverse complement strand
TTTAACCTATTTAAAATTTAAAAACTCATATATACGTGGGTAATTTATATCATTTTCAAATATCGTCATGGTCATAATACAACTAATAACATCAAAAGTATTTTTACAATCGATTTTTTTTTTAAATTTTTAACTTGTATGACTTCATATTTAATACTTATATGAAAATTTATTACTTCATAGACTTTATACATTTAATACTTATATGAAAATTTATTACTTCATAGACTTTATACATTTAATACTTATATGAAAATTCATTACTTCATAGACTTTATATTTTTTATACTTATATAAAAATTTATTACTTCATAGACTTTATATTTTACTTCATAGACTTTATACATTTAATACTCATATGAAAATTTATTACTTCATAGACTTTATATATTTACTACTTATATGAAAATTTATTACTTCATAGACTTTATACAATTAATACTTATATGAAAATTTATTACTTCATAGACTTTATACAATTAATACTTATATGAAAATTTATTACTTCATAGACTTTATACAATTAATACTTATATGAAAATTTATTACTTCATAGACTTTATACAATTAATACTTATATGAAAATTTATTACTTCATAGACTTTATACATTTAATACTTATATGAAAATTCATTACTTCATAGACTTTATATTTTTTATACTTATATAAAAATTTATTACTTCATAGACTTTATATTTTACTTCATAGACTTTATACATTTAATACTTATATGAAAATTTATTACTTCATAGATTTTATATATTTACTACTTATATGAAAATTTATTACTTCATAGACTTTATACAATTAATACTTATATGAAAATTTATTACTTCATAGACTTTATACAATTAATACTTATATGAAAATTTATTACTTCATAGACTTTATACAATTAATACTTATATGAAAATTTATTACTTCATAGACTTTATACATTTAATACTTATATGAAAATTCATTACTTCATAGACTTTATATTTTTTATACTTATATAAAAATTTATTACTTCATAGACTTTATATTTTACTTCATAGACTTTATACATTTAATACTTATATGAAAATTTATTACTTCATAGACTTTATATATTTACTACTTATATGAAAATTTATTACTTCATAGACTTTATACATTTAGTACTTATATGAAAATTTATTACTTCATAGACTTTATACAATTAATACTTATATGAAAATTTATTACTTCATAGACTTTATACAATAAATACTTATATGAAAATTTATTACTTCATAGACTTTATACAATTAATACTTATATGAAAATTTATTACTTCATAGACTTTATATATTTACTACTTATATGAAAATTTATTACTTCATAGACTTTATACATTTAGTACTTATATGAAAATTTATTACTTCATAGACTTTATACAATTAATACTTATATGAAAATTTATTACTTCATAGACTTTATACAATTAATACTTATATGAAAATTTATTACTTCATAGACTTTATACAATTAATACTTATATGAAAATTTATTACTTCATAGACTTTATACATTTAATACTTATATGAAAATTTATTACTTCATAGACTTTATACAATTAATACTTATATGAAAATTCATTACTTCATAGACTTTATATTTTTTATACTTATATAAAAATTTATTACTTCATAGACTTTATATTTTACTTCATAGACTTTATACATTTAATACTTATATGAAAATTTATTACTTCATAGACTTTATATATTTACTACTTATATGAAAATTTATTACTTCATAGATTTTATACATTTAGTACTTATATGAAAATTTATTACTTCATAGACTTTATACAATTAATATTTATATGAAAATTTATTACTTCATAGACTTTATACAATTAATACTTATATGAAAATTTATTACTTCATAGACTTTATACAATTAATACTTATATGAAAATTTATTACTTCATAGACTTTATACAATTAATACTTATATGAAAATTTATTACTTCATAGACTTTATATATTTACTACTTATATGAAAATTTATTACTTCATAGACTTTATACATTTAGTACTTATATGAAAATTTATTACTTCATAGACTTTATGCAATTAATACTTATATGAAAATTTATTACTTCATAGACTTTATATATTTACTACTTATATGAAAATTTATTACTTCATAGACTTTATACATTTAGTACTTATATGAAAATTTATTACTTCATAGACTTTATACAATTAATACTTATATGAAAATTTATTACTTCATAGACTTTATACAATTAATACTTATATGAAAATTTATTACTTCATAGACTTTATACAATTAATACTTATATGAAAATTTATTACTTCATAGACTTTATACAATTAATACTTATATGAAAATTTATTACTTCATAGACTTTATATATTTACTACTTATATGAAAATTTATTACTTCATAGACTTTATATTTTACTTCATAGACTTTATACATTTAATACTCATATGAAAATTTATTACTTCATAGACTTTATACAATTAATACTTATATGAAAATTCATTACTTCATAGACTTTATATTTTTTATACTTATATAAAAATTTATTACTTCATAGACTTTATATTTTACTTCATAGACTTTATACATTTAATACTTATATGAAAATTTATTACTTCATAGACTTTATACAATTAATACTTATATGAAAATTTATTACTTCATAGACTTTATACAATTAATACTTATATGAAAATTTATTACTTCATAGACTTTATACAATTAATACTTATATGAAAATTTATTACTTCATAGACTTTATATATTTACTACTTATATGAAAATTTATTACTTCATAGACTTTATACATTTAGTACTTATATGAAAATTTATTACTTCATAGACTTTATGCAATTAATACTTATATGAAAATTTATTACTTCATAGACTTTATATATTTACTACTTATATGAAAATTTATTACTTCATAGACTTTATACATTTAGTACTTATATGAAAATTTATTACTTCATAGACTTTATACAATTAATACTTATATGAAAATTTATTACTTCATAGACTTTATACAATTAATACTTATATGAAAATTTATTACTTCATAGACTTTATACAATTAATACTTATATGAAAATTTATTACTTCATAGACTTTATATATTTACTACTTATATGAAAATTTATTACTTCATAGACTTTATACATTTAATACTTATATGAAAATTCACTACTTCATAGACTTTATGCAATTAATACTTATATGAAAATTTATTACTTCATAGACTTTATATATTTACTACTTATATGAAAATTTATTACTTCATAGACTTTATACATTTAGTACTTATATGAAAATTTATTACTTCATAGACTTTATACAATTAATACTTATATGAAAATTTATTACTTCATAGACTTTATACAATTAATACTTATATGAAAATTTATTACTTCATAGACTTTATACAATTAATACTTATATGAAAATTTATTACTTCATAGACTTTATATATTTACTACTTATATGAAAATTTATTACTTCATAGACTTTATACATTTAGTACTTATATGAAAATTTATTACTTCATAGACTTTATGCAATTAATACTTATATGAAAATTTATTACTTCATAGACTTTATATATTTACTACTTATATGAAAATTTATTACTTCATAGACTTTATACATTTAATACTTATATGAAAATTCACTACTTCTTCATTTAATATTGCAAGCAAAGTATTTTGGTTAACATTTTTATTTTCATGTTATTAAAACACTTGATATACTATTATACCATATTGTATAATATGATTTTAATTCAATTACTTTATTACTTTGGTATATTAAATGATAGTCGTTTGATAACAATCCCAACATTTACCTTATTTTCAATAAATATTGAAAACAAAGTTTTATGCGTTCAAATTTTTATTTTCATGTTATGATTCTCTCAAACACTCATTAATATACCATATTGTATAATATGCTTTTATTTCAATTACTTTATTACTTTTGGTATATTAAATGATAGTCGTTTGATAACAATCCCAACACTTACCTTATTTTCAATAAATATTGAAAACAAAGTTTTATACGTTCAAATTTTTATTTTCATGTTATGATTCTCTCAAACACTCATTAATATACCATATTGTATAATATGCTTTAATTTCAATTACTTTATTACTTTTGGTATATTAAATGATAGTCGTTTGATAACAATCCCAACACTTACCTTATTTTCAATAAATATTGAAAACAAAGTTTTATGCGTTCAAATTTTTATTTTCATGTTATGATTCTCTCAAACACTCATTAATATACCATATTGTATAATATGCTTTAATTTCAATTACTTTATTACTTTTGGTATATTAAATGATAGTCGTTTGATAACAATCCCAACACTTACCTTATTTTCAATAAATATTGAAAACAAAGTTTTATACGTTCAAATTTTTATTTTCATGTTATGATTCTCTCAAACACTCATTAATATACCATATTGTATAATATGCTTTAATTTCAATTACTTTATTACTTTTGGTATATTAAATGATAGTCGTTTGATAACAATCCCAACACTTACCTTATTTTCAATAAATATTGAAAACAAAGTTTTATGCGTTCAAATTTTTATTTTCATGTTATGATTCTCTCAAACACTCATTAATATACCATATTGTATAATATGCTTTAATTTCAATTACTTTATTACTTTTGGTATATTAAATGATAGTCGTTTGATAACAATCCCAACACTTACCTTATTTTCAATAAATATTGAAAACAAAGTTTTATGCGTTCAAATTTTTATTTTCATGTTATGATTCTCTCAAACACTCATTAATATACCATATTGTATAATATGCTTTAATTTCAATTACTTTATTACTTTTGGTATATTAAATGATAGTCGTTTGATAACAATCCCAACACTTACCTTATTTTCAATAAATAGTGAAAACAAAGTTTTATGCGTTCAAATTTTTATTTTCATGTTATGATTCTCTCAAACACT